>NW_025534178.1:252500-256355 GCF_020615455.1 Coregonus clupeaformis | reverse complement strand
AGATACCACGTTAATCCCTTAGCATCTTAAACATCATGACATACTGTATGGACCCTCATTCACACACAGCAGCCTATAAAATATTGATTGTACACAAATAAAATCTCATTCTTTCTATAAACCCACTCTCAGCTACAATATACAGACTACTTTTAAAGAGTGATGTCAACATGTATTGTTAACCCATCCACATTTTAAAATAAAGAGAAGAGTTGATCAGGAGTCATTATGTAGAATCCACTTTTAAAATAAAGAGAAGAGTTGATCAGGAGTCATTATGTAGAATCCACATTTAAAATAAAGAGAAGAGTTGATCAGGAGTCATTATGTAGAATCCACTTTTAAAATAAAGAGAAGAGTTGATCAGGAGTCATTATGTAGAATCCACATTTTAAAAAATACCCATTTACAAAAAGAGCAGTGGCAACAATTTAATTCACATCCTTTCACTCTAACAGGAGAATCAATCTGAAACCCTGTATACATGAAGAGAGCAGTGCTGCTGCTAGTCTTATGTTAGCCATGGCAACTAAGAAAATAACATGTTGACATTGCCGTGTAGCCATGGCAACTAAGAAAATAACATGCTGACATTGCCATGCATAGGAGTGATGTTTTACCCAGTTGTTCAGTTAAAATTATCATCAATAATAATAATTAATTTAAATCACAATTAATGTGACGGAATATAATGCTAATGAAAAAACTATTACAATTAGTGACATTAGGTGGTAAATCTTTAGTTTGAAGAGTTGTTAATCATATCTATATTTATTTGGTATAAAATATTTGACCATATTCCTCTATGAAATGATAGGTTTTTAAAACGATTTCAGGACTTTGATTGTTAACTAAGAAAACCAATTGGCTTACCATTCAATAAATAAAGGATATTCACTCAACCAAAACAGCTCTCATCAAAATGAAATGTTTCCTTTTTCAAAAGAGAGAAAACAAAGAAAGAAAGATTTTCCTGTGGATTTCAGCATTTTGTCAAATCATGAGTTTGAGTTGTGGACCACAACCACAACGTGAGCACAAACAACCATGGAGTGGTCCAGTCAGTCTGGATGAGTTCTGCCCACTACCTCCACAGATACCTGGACCCAACTACCTCCACAGATACCTGGACCCAACTACCTCCACAGATACCTGGACCCAACTACCACCACAGATACCTGGACCCAACTACCTCCACAGATACCTGGACCCAACTACCTCCACAGATACCTGGACCCACTACCTCCACAGATACCTGGACCCAACTACCTCCACAGATACCTGGACCCAACTACCTCCACAGATACCTGGACCCAACTACCTCCACAGATACCTGGACCCAACTACCTCCACAGATACCTGGACCCAACTACCTCCACAGATACCTGGACCCAACTACCTCCACAGATACCTGGACCCACTACCTCCACAGATACCTGGACCCACTACCTCCACAGATACCTGGACCCAACTACCTCCACAGATACCTGGACCCACTACCTCCACAGATACCTGGACCCAACTACCTCCACAGATACCTGGACCCAACTACCTCCACAGATACCTGGACCCAACTACCTCCACAGATACCTGGACCCATCTACCTCCACAGATACCTGGACCCACTACCTCCACAGATACCTGGACCCAACTACCTCCACAGATACCTGGACCCAACTACCTCCACAGATACCTGGACCCACTACCTCCACAGATACCTGGACCCACTACCTCCACAGATACCTGGACCCAACTACCTCCACAGATACCTGGACCCAACTACCTCCACAGATACCTGGACCCAACTACCTCCACAGATACCTGGACCCAACTACCACCACAGATACCTGGACCCAACTACCTCCACAGATACCTGGACCCAACTACCTCCACAGATACCTGGACCCAACTACCACCACAGATACCTGGACCCAACTACCACCACAGATACCTGGACCCAACTACACTCCACAGATACCTGGACCCACTACCTCCACAGATACCTGGACCCACTACCTCCACAGATACCTGGACCCACTACCTCCACAGATACCTGGACCCACCACCTCCACAGATACCTGGACCCACTACCTCCACAGATACCTGGACCCACTACCTCCACAGATACCTGGACCCACTACCTCCACAGATACCTGGACCCACTACCTCCACAGATACCTGGACCCAACTACCACCACAGATTCCTGGACCCAACTACCTCCACAGATACCTGGACCCAACTACCTCCACAGATACCTGGACCCACTACCTCCACAGATACCTGGACCCAACTACCTCCACAGATACCTGGACCCAACTACCTCCACAGATACCTGGACCCAACTACCTCCACAGATACCTGGACCCAACTACCACCACAGATACCTGGACCCAACTACCACCACAGATACCTGGACCCAACTACCACCACAGATACCTGGACCCAACTACCACCACAGATACCTGGACCCAACTACCACCACAGATACCTGGACCCAACTACCACCACAGATACCTGGACCCAACTACCTCCACAGATACCTGGACCCACTACCTCCACAGATACCTGGACCCAACTACCACCACAGATACCTGGACCCAACTACCTCCACAGATACCTGGACCCAACTACCTCCACAGATACCTGGACCCAACTACCTCCACAGATACCTGGACCCAACTACCTCCACAGATACCTGGACCCAACTACCTCCACAGATACCTGGACCCAACTACCTCCACAGATACCTGGACCCAACTACCTCCACAGATACCTGGACCCAACTACCTCCACAGATACCTGGACCCAACTACCACCACAGATACCTGGACCCAACTACCTCCACAGATACCTGGACCCACTACCACCACAGATACCTGGACCCAACTACCACCACAGATACCTGGACCCAACTACCTCCACAGATACCTGGACCCAACTACCTCCACAGATACCTGGACCCAACTACCTCCACAGATACCTGGACCCAACTACCTCCACAGATACCTGGACTGCAGTCTTTCTTAAGTCATTGTCTCATTGTCTCACTGACAACAGTACCTACCTTCCATCCTCCTGAGCTCCTCCTGTCTCCTGTCACTCAGACTCCTCCTACTCAAGACTCCTCCTCAGCAGTGTCAAGTGAGACTGAATCAAACAATATGAGTGTTGAGCTTTTCTCCCACGTGAGTGGAGTGGTGTTATCTGT
Source organism: Coregonus clupeaformis (assembly GCF_020615455.1). Taxonomy (NCBI): domain Eukaryota; kingdom Metazoa; phylum Chordata; class Actinopteri; order Salmoniformes; family Salmonidae; genus Coregonus; species Coregonus clupeaformis. Next base: position 253,146 of record NW_025534178.1, on the reverse strand, counting down.
ACTCAGTGACAGTCAGCACAAAGCACTATGATGAGTCTCTACACCATCAATTAAACACGAGTGTTCTATGGCATTCCCTTCGTAGTGCACTTCTGTTGATCAGGGTCTATAGGGTACTGCGCTACATAGGGAGACATGTGGAGAGGTGAGAGGTTGCTGGGCCGTGCACATGCATCCCATGGTCTCTATTTGACCTCTGACCTGATTGGAGGGGAGGGGAGGGGAGGGTTGGCGATCATGACAAATATCTAGTGTGTGAAGGGAACACGTGTTCTTTGTGTCTCTTCTCTGTAACATAGAAAAGACCATGTTACATACCAATGCTCTAATATCATCATCTAATATCAGCTAATATCATCTAATATCATCTAACATAATCTAATATCACCATCTAATATCATCTAATATCACCTAACACTAACTAGACAGAAATACTTTTTAACAGAAAATAAAATCAACAAACAAGTAAGGCTAGTGTTTGGAAATGCTCAATGTTACATAGAAACAAGTATCTTCTATCTCCCACCATACAAAACCTGATTATTTTTAAGGTCACTACTGACATGTTGAAACATGGACAGGAGTGGTCATTCTCTCACAATAGTATCCAGCGTAGCAAGCAACATATTGTGTGAGTGCATGCCAC
>NW_025534178.1:242500-247500 GCF_020615455.1 Coregonus clupeaformis | reverse complement strand
AGTCATTTAGCAGACGCTCTTATCCAGAGCGACTTACAGGAGCAATTAGGGTTAAGTGCCTTGCTCAAGGGCACATCGACAGATTTTTCACCTAGTCGGCTCGGGGATTAGAACCAGCGACCTTTCGGTTACTGGCACAACGCTCTTAACCACTAAGCTACCTGCCGCCCTATTAGAGACACATATTTCCCTCAGATTACACAGACCCACAAAGAATTCGAAAAACTAATCCAATTTTGATATACTCTCATATCTATTGGGTGAAATACCAGTGTGCAATCACATAGACATAACATGACATTTGAAATGTCTCTATTCCTTCGGGACTTTTGTGAGTGTAATGTTTACTGTTCATTTTTTATTGTTAATTTCACTTTTGTTTATTTCATTTGCTTTGGCAATGTAAACACGTTTCCCATGCCAATAAAACCCCTAAATTGAGAGAGTGCTTCTTACAACTCTCGGACTTCTAGTTCTGCCCTGTTCGCATCAAACCCTAACCACACAGAGAGACAGAGAGAGACACAGAGAGAGAGACACAGAGAGAGACACACAGACAGACAGACAGAGAGAGTGAGAGACAGACAGACAGACAGAGAGAGTGAGAGACAGACAGACAGAGAGATTGAGAGACAGACAGAGAGAGAGAGAGAGACAGAGACAGAGACAGAGACAGAGACAGAGACAGAGACAGAGACAGAGACAGAGACAGAGACAGAGACAGAGACAGAGACAGAGACAGAGACAGACAGACAGAGACAGAGACAGAGAGAGAGAGAGAGAGAGAGAGAGAGAGAGAGAGAGAGAACATCTAACAACCTATAACAACGTATAAGCTATAACCCTCGGACCCAGACTCAACTCCTCTAGGTCTGCTCTAGAAGCATCAAACTCCAACCTCTGATTGTAAGGACAGAACCATTACCATGAATATGAGTCAGTATGTCTAGAGTAGATTAGGGTATGTGAACAGAGTAAGTGAATTTGCTGACCTGTGTGTGTGTGTGTGTGTGTGTGTGTGTGTGTGTGTGTGTGTGTGGTCTCACCTAGCAGCCTCGTACATCTTGATGCTCATCAGTGTGTCCTCCATGGTCTTGTTAACCAGTGTATTGATGCTGGACACAAAGAAGTTGATGGCTCCCAGGAGCGTCTCTCCGTTCTTACACAACAACTTCTGGGTCTCTGCGTTGTACCCAAACTCATCCTGGAGGAATCAGCAGACCATTAAACACAGCTCTGGTTGAGATGTTAACCAAACTCATCCTGGAGGAACCATTAGACCATTAAAACACAGCTCTGGTTTAGATGTTAACCAATCTCATCCTGGAGGAACCATTAGACCATTAAAACACAGCTCTGGTTGAGATGTTAACCAATCTCATCCTGGAGGAACCATTAGACCATTAAAACACAGCTCTGGTTGAGATGTTAACCAATCTCATCCTGGAGGAACCATTAGACCATCACACACCAGTGGAGGCTCCTCAGAGGAGGAAGGGGAGGACCATCCTCCTCAGTGAAGTGTCATAAAAATAGTGTAACACTAAAAAGTTATCCTTTTTAGATAAAACTATACAAAATATATTCATATGTCACCACATAATTGGATTAAAACACACTGTTTTGCAATGAAGGTCTATAGTAACTTCAACAGCACTGTCTGTGGTAGCACCATGGTGTAGCCGGAGGACAGCTAGCTTCTATCCTCCTCTGGGTACATTGACTTCAATACAAAACCTAGGAGGCTCGTAGGCCTCACCCCCTTCCATAGACCTACATGGTAATTATGACCACTTCCGGAGGACGACCTCCAACCAACCAAAGCTTTTGCAGTATGAACTGACATGTTGTCCATCCAATCATAGGATTAGGATCAGAGAATGAATCTAGCGTGTTGCATTGGAGTTGTGCCGCAGAGTGTGTGTGTGTTGAGAAGCCTGGTGAGTTGGTGACATTATTGGATAGAGATTGAAAAGTGATAGTTGAGCAGCAAGAAAACAAATGTATAAAAGACACACGCAAAACACTCATGACATAAATGTTGCAGCAGCCTTTAGGCTACACCTAGACATTAGAGATCTGACATGCTGTATGGGATGAGAACTAGACTGTTGTTCAGTCTGATCAACTGGAGGCTGCTATACTACTACAGCCGGTGTGTCCTGTCCATCTGGTCAGGGTAAACTCATTGGTAACGTTATGGATTTACAGTCCATTTGTGTGTCAGGAGAAAATGTGTCTAGGCTGCCTATACTGGAATTTATCAAATCAACATAAGTGATGACAAATGACTTACTTTTTTTTATTTTTTATAAGACCTACAGTTGCATAGGCCTGAGTGATGTAAACAAGCATAAAGCAAACTCAGCCCTGTGAGTTATATTGTCTATCAGTTGTTGTCTCTGTGTCTGCGTAGAGGAAACCCCCCCCCACTCCTAATCTAGTCTAAATATAATCCTAAAGTCGCTGCAGTTTGACAGGGTTTTAATTCTAAGGTCGCTGCAGTTTGACAGGGTTTTAATTCTAAGGTCGCTGCAGTTTGACAGGGGTTTAATTCTAAGGTCGCTGCAGTTTGACAGGGTTTTAATTCTAAGGTCGCTGCAGTTTGACAGGGTTTTAATTCTAAGGTCGCTGCAGTTTGACAGGGGTTTTATTCTAAGGTCGCTGCAGTTTGACAGGGGTTTTAATTCTAAGGTCGCTGCAGTTTGACAGGGTTTTAATTCTAAGGTCGCTGCAGTTTGACAGGGTTTTAATTCTAAGGTCGCTGCAGTTTGACAGGGTTTTAATTCTAAAGTCGCTGCAGTTTGACAGGGTTTTAATTCTAAGGTCGCTGCAGTTTGACAGGGTTTTAATTCTAAGGTCGCTGCAGTTTGGCAGGGGTTTAATTCTAAGGTCGCTGCAGTTTGACAGGGTTTTAATTCTAAGGTCGCTGCAGTTTGACAGGGTTTTAATTCTAAGGTCGCTGCAGTTTGACAGGGTTTTAATTCTAAGGTCGCTGCAGTTTGACAGGGGTTTAATTCTAAGGTCGCTGCAGTTTGACAGGGGTTTAATTCTAAGGTCGCTGCAGTTTGACAGGGGTTTAATTCTAAGGTCGCTGCAGTTTGACAGGGTTTTAATTCTAAGGTCGCTGCAGTTTGACAGGGTTTTAATTCTAAGGTCGCTGCAGTTTGACAGGGTTTTAATTCTAAGGTCGCTGCAGTTTGACAGGGTTTTAATTCTAAGGTCGCTGCAGTTTGACAGGGTTTTAATTCTAAGGTCGCTGCAGTTTGACAGGGTTTTAATTCTAAGGTCGCTGCAGTTTGACAGGGTTTTAATTCTAAGGTCTCTGCAGTTTGACAGGGTTTTAATTCTAAGGTCGCTGCAGTTTGACAGGGGTTTTAATTCTAAGGTCGCTGCAGTTTGACAGGGTTTTAATTCTAAGGTCGCTGCAGTTTGACAGGGGTTTTAATTCTAAGGTCGCTGCAGTTTGACAGGGTTTTAATTCTAAGGTCGCTGCAGTTTGACAGGGTTTTAATTCTAAGGTCGCTGCAGTTTGACAGGGTTTTAATTCTAAGGTCGCTGCAGTTTGACAGGGGTTTTAATTCTAAGGTCGCTGCAGTTTGACAGGGTTTTAATTCTAAGGTCGCTGCAGTTTGACAGGGTTTTAATTCTAAGGTCGCTGCAGTTTGACAGGGTTTTAATTCTAAGGTCTCTGCAGTTTGACAGGGTTTTAATTCTAAGGTCGCTGCAGTTTGACAGGGTTTTAATTCTAAGGTCGCTGCAGTTTGACAGGGTTTTAATTCTAAGGTCGCTGCAGTTTGACAGGGTTTTAATTCTAAGGTCGCTGCAGTTTGACAGGGGTTTTAATTCTAAGGTCTCTGCAGTTTGACAGGGTTTTAATTCTAAGGTCTCTGCAGTTTGACAGGGTTTTAATTCTAAGGTCGCTGCAGTTTGACAGGGTTTTAATTCTAAGGTCTCTGCAGTTTGACAGGGTTTTAATTCTAAGGTCTCTGCAGTTTGACAGGGTTTTAATTCTAAGGTCTCTGCAGTTTGACAGGGTTTTAATTCTAAGGTCGCTGCAGTTTGACAGGGGGTTTTCTTCCCTGTGCTTCAGTTTGCACTTCTCCACTCAGATCTAATGAAATCTTATTGGTCACATACAATTTTTTTGTAGCAGATGTTATTGCGGGTGTAGCGAAACGCTTGTGTTCCTAGCTCCAGCAGTGCAGTGGTGTCTAACGGACATTCTATCACCAGACAACGCTCTAACTGATGTGGAGCTTTTAAATAATAAACATTATCTGTTTTATCTCCTAACGCATTGCACAAGTTGACTGCAGGTATTAACTTTAAAAAGTAGCTACAAATATAAATCTAAGTTATTGAAAAACTTTTTACAAAATAGTTTCAATGGTAATGAAGGTATTTAAAAACCATCCCGTGGCTATTTCCAAATACCCCGGTATACGGTCCTGTATATACGGTATACAGCCTACGTCAGACCATTACACACACAGCTCTGGTTGAGATGTTACTGATCAAGCTGATCAATCATAATCAACCAATGTCAGGACACTTCTCAGATTCGCCACAAAGTAGGCCTTCTTAAAAAAAGTCCCCAAAGAGCAAGCAAAGAAACAGTGGATTAGGGTCAGGATTAAAAGGTCAGGGGTCAGAGGTAATTCCGTACTCGTAGTTCAGCTGATTTGACTGAGGTCTCTGGATTAAGGTTAGAGGTCATTCGTACTCGTAGTTCAGCTGATTTCTGACTGAGGTCTCTGGATTAAGGTTAGAGGTCATTCGTACTCGTAGTTCAGCTGATTTCTGACTGAGGTCTCTGGATTAAGGTTAGAGGTCATTCGTACTCGTAGTTCAGCTGATTTCTGACTGAGGTCTCTGGATTAAGGTTAGAGGTCATTCGTACTCGTAGTTCAGCTGATTTCTGACTGAGGTCTCTGGATTAAGGTTAGAGGTCATTCGTACTCGTAGTTCAGCTGATTTCTGACAGGTCTCTCGATTAA
>NW_025534178.1:195000-240000 GCF_020615455.1 Coregonus clupeaformis | reverse complement strand
CAAGAGAGGGCCGCCCACCAAAAAAAGCCATTGCTTAAAGAAAAAAAATATGCAAACACGTTCGCCAAAAGGCATGTGGGAGACTCCCCAAACATATGGAAGAAGGTACTCTGGTCAGATGAGACTAAAATTGAGCTTTTTGGCCATCAAGGAAAACGCTATGTCTGGCGCAAACCCAACACCTCTCATCACACCGAGAACACCATCCCCACAGTGAAGCATGGTGGTGGCAGCATCATGCTGTGGGGATGTTTTTCCATCGGCAGGGACTGGGAAACTGGTCAGAATTGAAGGAATGATGGATGGCGCTAAATACAGGGAAATTCTTGAGGGAAACCTGTTTCAGTCTTCCAGAGATTTGAGACTGGGACAGAGGTTCACCTTCCAGCAGGACTATGACCCTAAGCATACTGCTAAAGCAACACTCGAGTGGTTTAAGGGGAAACATTTAAATGTCTTGGAATGGCCTAGTCAAAGCCCAGACCTCAACCCAATTGAGAATCTGTGGTATGACTTAAAGATTGCTGTACACCAGCGGAACCCATCCAACTTGAAGGAGCTGGAGCAGTTTTGCCTTGAAGAATGGGCAAAAATCACAGTGGCTAGATGTGCCAAGCTTATAGAGACATACCCCAAGAGACTTGCCGCTGTAATTGCTGCAAAAGGTGTCTCGACAAAGTATTGACTTTGGGGGGGGGGGAATAGTTATGCACGCTCAAGTTCAGTTTTTTTGTCTTATTTGTTGTTTGTTCCACAAGAAAAAATATTTTGGGTCTTCAGTGGTAGGCATGTTGTGTAAATCAAATGATACAAACCCCCCAAAAAATCAATTTTAATTCCAGGTTGTAAGGCAACAAAATAGGAAAAATGCCAAGGGGGGTGAATACTTCTGCAAGCCACTGTATAATAAAAAGGAGAGACATGTCCTGCAATATGATTATGGTTTAGTCCTACATAATAAAAGTAAAATTAATATATTAGAATACATGCTGCTATGCGATCTTCTTACCAACGGCATCCGTTTTATCATTAGGCCTCCGTTTTCATGTCTTTATTAGCCTACCAATGCCCGTGCATCAAACACCTCCATTTCCTCCAAAATAACAATATTTCCTTGCAATACAGTTAGTTGATCCACCACTAGAGGTTGTGCGTACGCATGGTCTAAGATTTGCGTGGAGATACGCACACTTTCCCGTCAAGTTCAAAACTGATAAATACCAACCTTTGCGGGAAAACTGGTGCACGTAAGTTTTAGAGTCTTTTTTTGTGCACTCACCCATAATTCAGTTGATTTCTGGCTTTGGGGTTAGGGGTTAGCCTAGAGGTTATAGGTCAGGTTCTCACCCGTAGTTCAGGTGATTTCTGGCTGAGGTCTGTGAAGGTGTCCCCGAGGGCGTGTTGCGTCTGCACCATGCTGTACAAGTGATTGGTCAGGGCTCTAGCCAATCGCAGCACGTTCTCATACTTCCTCTTGGTGTCCCGGAGAACTTCTATCTGGGCCTCCAGTTCTAGGTCCACGGTCTTAGAGCCACGACCAAACCGCTCCGAGATCATCTGCTTAGTGCACTGGGGGAGAGAGGGAGAAGGAAAGACTGAAATGTCAATACCTACTGTCAAATACGCTGGTGGATCTTTGATGTTATGAGGCTATTTTGCTTCCACTGGTCCTGGGGCCCTTGTTAAGGTCAATGGCATCATGAACTTTACCCAGTACCGGGACATTTTAGCTGAAAACCTGGTTTCCTCTGCCAGGAGGCTGAAACTTGGCCGCAAGTGGATCTTCCAGCAAGACAATAACCCCAAGCACGCATTTCAAAATCCACAAAGAAATAGTTAATTGACCACAAAATCAACATTTTGCAATGGCCATCTCATTGACTTTTACCACATTGAAAACCTGTGGTTTGCATTGAAGAAGGCAGACAAATTTATATCAAGGATCTGGAAGGATTCTGTATGAAGGAATGGTCTAAGGTCCCTCCCAATGTGTTCTCCAACTCATAAAACATTCTAGAAAAAGGCTCAGTGTCGTTATGCTCGCAAGGTGAGGTATTGAAAGGTTTTGAAAACAGGGGTGCCTATAACTTTGACCCCTTTCTTTTTTAGAATATTTTGTATTACTTGTTAAACAAACCGTTTCTCTGAGCAAATTGTATTAGCATGAAATATCGGCACCTAAGTATCGTGAGGTCCCTGGCAATTCCAAGCCCCATTAGATATGTTAAGACAATGCCCAGCCCCATTAGATATGTTAAGACAATTCCAAGCCCCATTAGATACAGTATGTTAAGACAATTCCCTGGTATGTGTATGGGTCTCTCAGGTGTGTTCAGGTATGTTAACAGATAGTTTACCTATCTATGAAAGGCTGAGGTACCTGGTAGGTGTTGAGGCCCTGTTTATGGGTCTCAGGTATGTTCAGGTATGCTAACAGGTAGACTTACATAGACAGGCACAGGTAACTGCCAAAATAAAAGGAAACACTTGAGTAAATGAGGGATACAAAGTATATTGAAAGCAGGTTCTTCCACACAGGTGAGGTTCCTGAGTTAATTAAGCAATTAACATCCCATCATGCTTAGGGTCATGTATAAAAATGCCCAGTTGCCCATTATTTTGGCTACCATGGCTAGAAGAAGAGATCTCTGACTTTGAAAGAGGTTTCTCAAAGGAGCACATGGGGTTAAAAGGGCGTGTGTCTCAGTCACCAGATCTCAACCCAATTGAACATTTATGGGAGATTCTGTAGCGACGCCTGAGACAGTGTTTTCCACCACCATCAAAACACAAAATTATGGCATTTCTCCAGGAAGAACGGTGTCGCGTCCCTTCAACAGAGTTCCAGACACTTGTAGAATCTACGCCAAGGCTCATGGAAGCTGGTCTGGTGGGCCCAACGCCCTGTTAAGGAACGTTATGTTGGCTGTTACCTGTAGATTGTGGTACCTTGTAGGTGTTGAGGCCCCATCTCTTCATCAAGTCTAGTTTACAGGTATCACAACAGAGGTAGACTGCAGTACCTTGTAGGTGTTGAAGTAAGGTAGATTGTGATACCTTGTAGGTGTTGAGGTAAGGTAGATTGTGATACCTTGTAGGTGTTGAGGTGTTAAGGTAAGGTAAATTGTGATACCTTGTATGTGTTGAGGTGTTAAGGTAAATTGTGATACCTTGTAGGTGTTGAGATAAGGTAAATTGTGATACCTTGTAGGTGTTGAGGTAAGGTAGATTGGGATACCTTGTAGGTGTTGAGGTAAGGTAAATTGTGATACCTTGTAGGTGTTGAGGTAAGGTGGATTGGGATACCTTGTAGGTGTTGAGGTAAGGTAGATTGTGATACCTTGTAGGTGTTGAGGTAAGGTAAATTGTGATACCTTGTAGGTGTTGAGGTAAGGTAGATCGTGATACCTTGTAGGTGTTGAGGTAAGGTAGATTGTGATACCTTGTAGGTGTTGAGGTAAGGTAGATTGTGGTACCTTGTAGGTGTTGAGGCCCCATTTCTTCATTAAGTCCAGTTTCTCCACAGCCACTCCCCTAGAGGCCTCCTCTGCAGTCGTGGAGCCACTGCTGCTACTGTTCTGCATGCTGGAACCTGGGAGGAGGCGGAGGAGGAGGATGAAGAGGAGGGGGGAAGGAGGAGGACAAGGAAGAACAGGAGGAGGAGGAAGAGGTGGTAAGTCACAAATTCACACAGACAAATAAATACTCACAAAATACACCCGTCGTTTGTGCTTTGTTGAAACAAATGAAGTAGTAGAATCTTAAATGTATGTTCTCTACAGTAAACACCATCTCACACCTCCGAGAACAATATCCTAACAACTCCCCCATCACCATGAAAACAAAAAAAAAAAAAAAAAGAAAAAAAAAAAAAAAAAAAAAAAAAAAAGAAGAGAGAGAGAGAGAGAGAGAGAGAGAGAGAGAGAGAGAGAGAGAGAGAGAGAGAGAGAGAGAGAGAGAGAGAGAGAGAGAGAGAGGTGTCAGTGTGACAGAAGTAGGTGGTGACTGGGGCCCTGGAAAGTACCTGGATACTCAAGGTAGAAGTTCACTACTTACCACATATCTAGGATCAGCCCTTCCCTTGAGTCCCAACATTAACCAAAAGGGGGGATTGGGAATAACCACTGACTGTGGATCAGTGATTAGGGTAAAGGTCTACCTGTGTAAAGGTCTGTGTAGAGGTCTGACTGGCTGGCTATGGTGACTGGCTTGCTGACCTAGGAACAGTAGTTCATGAAGGGGTAAGGTATACCTGTGTATGGCTGTATGTGATTGGCTGTCAGCAGACCTGCTGGAAAGGACTCGAACACGGCTGAGGAGAGGAGGAAAAGATGAGATGAAGACAGAATGTTTAGCGCATGGTGATTATTGAACAGAGACAGACAGAATGGAAACAAGATGGAAACCACAGTGACAGATGGACAGTGACAGATGGACAGTGGCAGATGGACAGTGGCAGATGGACAGTGGCAGATGGACAGTGGCAGATGGACAGTGGCAGATGGACAGTGGCAGATGGACAGTGGCAGATGGACAGTGGCAGATGGACAGTGGCAGCAGCAGTGATGACACGTAGCCAATACAGTGTTACCTGGTCTGATTAGTCAGAGACTGTGTCCCAAATGGTACCATGTTCCCTTTAGTGCACTACTTTTGCCTGGGGCCAATAGGGATTCAGGTTGGGAACAGGGTGCCATTTGGGACAGAGACAGTATGTATCCCCTAGTTGTGTATGTACTTTCTGTGAGGTAAATGACATGAACATGGATTACCAAAAAAAAAACAGTTTAAATTGTATGTTTATTTTCTGAAAAGATGCTAACATCTCGGCCGTGACCCCACTCTGTGTCTCAGGGGTGCAAAAAAACACATTTCCATTTCACACCTTTACAGGTCACCCAGTGAAACAAGACAATACACTACATGAGCAAAAGTATGTGGACACCTGCTCATCGAACATCTCATTCCAAAATCATTGATATGGAGTTGGTCCCCCTTTTAGATTTCCCTTCACTGGAACTAAGGGGCCCAAATGAAAAACAGCCCCAGACCATTATTCTTCCTCAACCAAACTTTGGTTGGCACTATGCATTCTGGCAGGTAGCATTCTCCTGGCATCTACCAAACTCAGATTTGTCCGTCGGACTGGCAAATGGGGAAGCGTGATTCATCACTCCAGAGAACGTGTTTCCACTGCTCCAGAGTCCAACGGCGGCGGGTTTTACACCACTCCAGCCGACGCTTGGCATTGTGTTTGGTGATCTTAGGCTTGTGTGAGGCTGCTCGGCCATGGAAACCCATTTCATGAAGCTCCTGACGAACAGTTCTTGTGCTGACGTTGCTTCCAGAGGCAGTTTGGAACTCGGTAGTGAGTGTTTCAACCGAGGACAGAGGATTTGTACACGCTACGCGCTTCAGCACTCTGCGGTCCCGTTCTGTTAGCACTTCGCGGCTGAGCCGTTGTTGCTCCTAAACGTTTCCACTTCACAATAACAGCACTTACAGTTGACCGGGGCAGCTCTAGCAGGGCAGACATTTGACGAACTGATTTGTTGGAAAGGTGGCATCCTATGACGGTGCCACGTTGAAAGTCACTGAGCTCTTCAGTAAGGCCATTCTACTGCCAATGTTTGTCTATGGAGATTGCATGGCTGTGTGCTCGATTTTATACACCTGTCAGCAACAGGTGTGGCTGAAATAGCCAAATCCACTAATTTGAAGGAAAGACCACATACTACTGTATATATAGTATATACAGTGCATTCGGAAAGAATTCAGACCTTCCCTTTTTCCATATTTTGTTACGTTACTGCCTTTCAATCTACACACAATACCCCAATATGACAAAGCGAAAACAGGTTTTTAGATTTTTTTGCAAAATGTATTAAAAACAAAAAACTGAAATACCTTATTGACGTAAGTATTCAGACCCTTTGCTATAAGACTCGAAATTGAGCTCAGGTGCATCCTGTTTCCATTGATCATCCATGAGATGTTTCTACAACTTGACTGGAGTCCACCTGTCCATCTCTGGAGAGACCTGAAAATAGCTGTGCAGCGATGCTCCCCATCCAACCTGACAGAGCTTGAGAGGATTTGCAGAGGAGAATGGGAGAAACTCCCCAAATACAGGTGTGCCAAGCTTGTAGCGTCATACTCAAGAAGACTCAAGGTTGTAATCGCTGCCAAAGGTGCTTCAACAAATTACTGAGTAAAGAGGCTAAATTACATACTCAAATGATTTTTTAATAAATTTGCTAAAATGTCTAAAAACCTGTTTTTGCTTTATCATTATGGGGTATCGTGTGTAGATTGATGAGGGGGGAAAAATAAATATTAAATCAATTTTAGAATAAGGCTGTAATGTAACAAAATGTGGAAAAAGGGAAGGGGTCTGAATACTTTCCGTAATCACCCCCATTTGACGGCTTTCTGACAGCTCCTTTACAGCTAAAGTCCATTCTAAGAGTAATGTGTTTCATTCAACAAAAGGACAGAAATGAGACAGACATCTAATGTCGAACCCAGAGCGAAGACTCTGACCGAATGACCAAGAATAATTATCAGGAAAACAGTTAACAGAGATAACTTATTTAGCTAGTGTGACCAAGAAAAAGAGAGATGTGAAAACAGCAGCTCTCGATGCACCAGACAAACAGAATCACCTGACAGAGCCACCGAGAGGGGATAAACGGGTCAACAACAGAACCGTCCTCTGAAAAAGAGAGAGAGAATGTTCAACGGGAGGAGAGGAAGAGAGGCGGTGCTCCAGAGCAGAAGAACGGAGAGAGAAGTCTGGGAAAAAGAGGAATGAGGGAGTGAGCCACCTTGTCTTGTGGGATGAGGATGTTAACCTCTACGGGTTCGATGTCCCGTAGAGCTAACGTGCGCTAAAATGTATCATAGTTTTGTTTGATAAAATCCATTCTTAAATTCAAATGCAGGAACTGGGTTCTACAGTTTGAACCCCTGCTGTCTCTGGCTCCACACCCACCCCGCCCGGCCATCTAGATGTGTGAAAGTTAGTGTATAAGCTAATGATCCATCATGTATGACATTCCTGGGAGTGTGTAAACTTACATTTTGTATTACCATATCATTTATGTATGTTCTCTATAGTTATGTACTTGAAAATGTTTTAATTGACCAATTCGGTACATTTGGGCAGACTTGATACAAAATAGTCCAGTATTGCAATGCTTCACTGGATCAATCTGAAACTTTGTAGACATACTGCTGCCATCTAGTAGACAAAATATAAATTGCGCCTAAACTGCAATATATTGTGGCCTTTCTCTTGTATAATTTTTTTAATTTTTATTTAACAAGGCAAGTCAGTTAAGAACAAATTCTTATTTATAATGACGGCCTACCCCGGCCAAACCCGGACAACGCTGGGCCAATTGTGCGCCGCCCTATGGGACTCCCAATCACAGCCGGTTGTGATACAGACTGGAATCGAACCAGGGGGTCGGTAGTGACACCTCAAGCACTGAGATGTAGTGCCTTAGACAGCTGCGCCACTCGGGAGCCTGAGATCCAAAGATGAAAATAAATAAATAAATAAGAGAAAACGCATGTTCTTTTGTTTGTATTATCTTTTACCAGATCTAATGTGTTATATTCTCCTACATTCATTTCACATTTCCACAAACTTCAAAGTGTTTCCTTTCAAATGGTTTCAAGAACATGCATATCCTTGCTTCAGGTCCTGAGCCACAGGCAGTTAGATTTGAGTATGTCATTTCAGGCGAAAATTGAAAAAAAGGGTCAGATCCTTAAGAGGCTAAACTGAGCGTTTTAGCGCACAGCAGGGCCTGAAAGAGAGAGACTTCACTCATTAGTGAAGCACGTGGTGTTTGGATCAATAAAGCAGTTTAGTTTCTAGTTCTTGTTTCTCACTGTAAGTGTGTTGAGTCCTATGTATTAATACAACGTGCCTCCTAACACTGAAATAACCCCTCCCCTGTATAGTCTCACATGTAACCATGGGAACAAGTACAGTAGTTCATCCACTGAACGGGTAGATTACGCTAATCTGGGACAGGGATTCTCCTAGCCAAGGGACACCATCACTACTGAACAGACAGTAAACTAGATCCTAGCCAATAGAGAGACACCATCACTACTGAACAGACAGTAAACTAGATCCTAGCCAATAGAGAGACACCATCACTACTGAACAGACAGTAAACTAGATCCTAGCCAATAGAGAGACACCATCACTACTGAACAGACAGTAAACTAGATCCTAGCCAATAGAGACACCATCACTACTGAACAGACAGTAAACTAGATCCTAGCTAATAGAGAGACACCATCACTACTGAACAGACAGTAAACTAGATCCTAGCCAATAGAGAGACACCATCACTACTGAACAGACAGTAAACTAGATCCTAGCCAATAGAGAGACACCATCACTACTGAACAGACAGTAAACTAGATCCTAGCCAATAGAGAGACACCATCACTACTGAACAGACAGTAAACTAGATCCTAGCCAATAGATAGACACCATCACTACTGAACAGACAGTAAACTAGATCCTAGCCAATAGAGACACCATCACTACTGAACAGACAGTAAACTAGATCCTAGCCAATAGAGAGACACCATCACTACTGAACAGACAGTAAACTAGATCCTAGCCAATAGAGAGACACCATCACTACTGAACAGACAGTAAACTAGATCCTAGCCAATAGAGACACCATCACTACTGAACAGACAGTAAACTAGATCCTAGCCAATAGAGAGACACCATCACTACTGAACAGACAGTAAACTAGATCCTAGCCAATAGGGAGACACCATCACTACTGAACAGACAGTAAACTAGATCCTAGCCAATAGAGAGACACCATCACTACTGAACAGACAGTAAACTAGATCCTAGCCAATAGGGAGACACCATCACTACTGAACAGACAGTAAACTAGATCCTAGCCAATAGGGAGACACCATCACTACTGAACAGACAGTAAACTAGATCCTAGCCAATAGAGAGACACCATCACTACTGAACAGACAGTAAACTAGATCCTAGCCAATAGAGAGACACCATCACTACTGAACAGACAGTAAACTAGATCCTAGCCAATAGAGAGACACCATCACTACTGAACAGACAGTAAACTAGATCCTAGCCAATAGAGAGACACCATCACTACTGAACAGACAGTAAACTAGATCCTAGCCAATAGAGAGACACCATCACTACTGAACAGACAGTAAACTAGATCCTAGCCAATAAGAGAGACACCATCACTACTGAACAGACAGTAAACTAGATCCTAGCCAATAGAGAGACACCATCACTACTGAACAGACAGTAAACTAGATGCATGAGCTCTACGGACAATTCCTTCCACCTCATGGCTTGGTTTTTGCTCTGACATGCACTGTCAACTGTGGGACCTTATATAGACAGGTGTGTGCCTTTCCAAATCATGTCCAATCAATTGAATTTACCACAGGTGGACTCCAATCAAGTTGTAGAAACATCTCAAGGATGATCAATGGAAACAGGATGTACCTGAGCTCAATTTCGAGTCTCAAAGAAAAGAGTCTGAATACTTATGTACATAAGGTATCTGTTTTTTTTTTCATACATTTGCAAAAAATGTCTAAAAACCTGTTTTCACTTTGTCATTATGGGGTATTGTGTGTAGATTGAGGAAATGTTTTTATTTAATCAATTTTAGAATAAGGCTGTAACGTAACAAAATGTGGAAAAAGTCAAGGGGTCTGAATACTTTCCGAATGCACTGTATAAACGGTCTATTTAATGAGCGTACCAGAGGAAAAGCTGGACTGGATGGCTGTCATATACTAACTCCTGTTTTAACAACGGCAGACCACCTGGACTTAAAAACATTGAAATATTAAAACATTAAATAGGAAGGAAAAACAAAAAACCCTGTCATGAGAGACAGAGAGGTAGAGAGACAGACAGACAGAGAGACAGACAGACAGAGAGACAGACAGAGAGACAGACAGAGAGACAGAGAGAGAGACAGAGAGAGAGAGACAGACAGACAGAGAGACAGACAGACAGAGAGACAGACAGAGAGACAGACAGACAGAGAGAGAGACAGAGAGAGAGACAGACAGAGAGGGGAGATACAAAGGGAGTCGCCACCAGTCCCCAATCAGGGAGATAGGGGTAGCGAAGTACTGTACCTTTAATGGAGCTGGTAGGAATGATTCCCTCGGCTGTACCCCCGTAACCCCCGGATACGATACTGGTCTCATTCAGGTTGGGTCCAGACACCATCACCTGGTGTAGGTCCTACAGACAGAAGACACGAGAGATATTGAAGTAAAGAGAAAAGCAAGACGAGGCAGAGGGAAACAGAGACGAGGCAGAGGGAAACAGAGACGAGGCAGAGGGAAACAGAGACGAGGCAGAGGGAAACAGAGACGAGGCAGAGGGAAACAGAGACGAGGCAGAGGGAAACAGAGACGAGGCAGAGGGAAACAGAGACGAGGCAGAGGGAAACAGAGACGAGGCAGAGGGAAAGAGAGACGAGGCAGAGGGAAAGAGACGAGGCAGAGGGAAAGAGACGAGGCAGAGGGAAAGAGAGACGAGGCAGAGGGAAAGAGAGACGAGGCAGAGGGAAAGAGAGACGAGGCAGAGGGAAAGAGAGACGAGGCAGAGGGAAAGAGACGAGGCAGAGGGAAACAGAGACGAGGCAGAGGGAAACAGAGACGAGGCAGAGGGAAAGAGAGACGAGGCAGAGGGAAAGAGAGACGAGGAAGAGGGAAAGAGACGAGGCAGAGGGAAACAGAGACGAGGCAGAGGGAAAGAAGGACGAGGCAGAGGGAAAGAGAGACGAGGCAGAGGGAAAGAGAGACGAGGCAGAGGGAAAGAGAGACGAGGCAGAGGGAAAGAGAGACGAGGCAGAGGGAAAGAAGGACGAGGCAGAGGGAAAGAGAGACGAGGCAGAGGGAAAGAGAGACGAGGCAGAGGGAAAGAGAGACGAGGCAGAGGGAAAGAGGGGGAAGGAGAATGCCAACACTTCATCTTCATTCTCTCCAGGTGTTTACCGGTGTTAAAGGAGTAGACTGTCCCAAATGGTACCCTATATAGTGAACTAGTTTTAACCAGAGCCCTATGGGCCTTTTTGGATGTATTCCTTGTGTACTGAGTTGGTAAATAGTCTCTACAGGGTCAAATCAAATTTGATTTGTCACATGCGCCGAATACAACAGGTGTAGACCTTACAGTGAAACGCTTACTTACAAGCCCTTAACCAACAATGCAGTTTTAAGAAAATAGCCAATGTGTGGGGTTACAGGTTAGTCGAGGTAATTTGTACATGTAGGTAAGGGTAAAGTGACTATGCATTGATAATAAACAGCGAGTAGCAGCAGTGTAAAAACGCGTTGAGGGAGAGGTTGTTATCCTGGCACCACACGGCCAGGTCTCTGATCTCCTCCCTATAGGCTGTCTCATCGTTGTCGGTGATCAGGCCTACCACTGTTGTGTCGTTAGCAAACTTAATGATGGTGTTGGAGTCGTGCCTGGCCACGCAGTTGTAGGTGAACAGGGAGTACAGGAGGGGACTAAGCACACACCCCTGAGGGGCCCCCGTGTTGAGGATCAGCGTGGCAGACGTGTTGTTGCCTACCCTTACCACCTGGGGGCGGCCCGTCAGGAAGTCCAGGATCCAGTTGCAGAGGGAGGTGTTTAGTCCCAGGGTCCTTAGCTTAGTGATGAGCTTTGTGGGCACTATGGTGTTGAACGCTGAGCTGTAGTCAATGAACAGCATTCTCACATAGGTGTTCCTTTTGTCCAGGTGGGAAAGGGCAGTGTGAAGTGCAATAGAGATTGCATCTGTGTATCTGTTGGGGCGGTATGCGAATTGGAATGGGTCTAGGGTTTCCGGGATGATGGTGTTGATGTGAGCCATGACCATCCTTTCAAAGCACTTCATGGCTCCCGACGTGAGTGCTACGGGTCGGTAATCATTTAGGCAGGTTACCTTCTCTTCCTTTGGCACAGGGAATATGGCGGTCTGCTTCAAACATGTAGGTATTACAGACTTGGTCAGAGAGAGGTTGAAAATGTCAGTGAAGACACTTCCCAGTTGGTCAGCGCATGCTCTGAGGACAGGTCCTGGTAATCCGTCTGGCCCCGCGGCCTTGTGAATGTTGACCTGTTTAAAGGTCTTGTTCACACCGGCTACCGAGAGAGTGATCACACAGTCGTCCGGAACAGCTGGTGAGCTCAGGCATGGTTCGTTTACATTTACGTCATTTAGCAGACGCTCTTATCCAGAGCCACTTACAAATTGGTGCATTCACCTTATAGCCAGTGGGACAACCACTTTACAATATGTATTTTTTTCTTTCTTTTATTTTTTTATTTCTTTGGGGTGGGTTAAGGGGGGGTAGAATGATTACTTTATCCTATCCCAGGTATTCCTTAAAGAGGTGGGGTTTCAAGTGTTGCTTGCCTCAAAGCGAGCATAAAAAAGGCATTTAGCCCGTCTGGTAGGCTCGCGTCACTGGGCAGCTCACTACACGGGGACAGAGACCTACAGTACGACAGGATAGTTAGTTTCACTACCGTGCACCTACGAGTTACACCACACTGTCACAACCACACACACTTAAACAAAGGTTATCAAAGAAAGATGTTAAAATGTCAGTTAGTTAGGTTAGTTGAGTAAAATATAAAGGAACCCAAGACTTAAGACCCTGTGTGGTCAATGATTATCTATAATTACCCTTTGGCATCTAATCCTACTAGTAGACTCACTGGGTTCCTTCATTAGTTCCAGTCACTACATTATAGGACCCATAGATCTGGTACTGGTACCGGCCCAACACTGGTATGTTGTCGTTGTTGGAGAATGAAACACAGGGTCCAGGAACTAACTAACTAAAGTTACTGTGTCAGTGACAAGACATTAGTAGTAGCCTAACACATGCTCTCAGACACATTCAGTAAATCCACATCACAAACCAGGCGCTGTAGTTCGGGGCGCTGCAGTTCGGGGCGCTGTAGTTCGGGGCGCTGTAGTTCGGGGTGTTGTAGTTTGGGCCGTTGTAGTTTGGGGCGCTGTAGTTCAAGGCCGCTGTAGTTTGGGGCGCTGTAGTTCAAGGCCGCTGTAGTTTGGGGCGCTGTAGTTTGGGGCGCTGTAGTTTGGGGCGCTGTAGTTCAAGGCCGTTGTAGTTTGGGCGTTGTAGTTCGGGGCGCTGTAGTTCGGGGTGTTGTAGTTTGGGCCGTTGTAGTTTGGGGCGCTGTAGTTCAAGGCCGCTGTAGTTTGGGGCGCTGTAGTTCAAGGCCGCTGTAGTTTGGGGCGCTGTAGTTTGGGGCGCTGTAGTTTGGGGCGCTGTAGTTCAAGGCCGTTGTAGTTTGGGCGTTGTAGTTTGGGGCGTTGTAGTTTGGGGCGTTGTAGTTTGGGGCGCTGTAGTTCAGGGTGTTGTAGTTTGGGGCGTTGTAGTTTGGGGCGCTGTAGTTCAGGGTGTTGTAGTTTGGGGCGTTGTAGTTTGGGGCGCTGTAGTTCAGGGTGTTGTAGTTTGGGGCGTTGTAGTTTGGGGCGCTGTAGTTCAGGGTGTTGTAGTTTGGGGCGTTGTAGTTTGGGGCGCTGTAGTTCAGGGTGTTGTAGTTTGGGGCGTTGTAGTTTGGGGCGCTGTAGTTCAGGGTGTTGTAGTTTGGGGCGCTGTAGTTCGGGGCGCTGTAGTTCGGGGCGCTGTAGTTTGGGGCGCTGTAGTTTGGGGCGCTGTAGTTCGGGGCGCTGCAGTTTGGGGCGCTGTAGTTTGGGGCGCTGTAGTTCGGGGCGCTGTAGTTCGGGGCGCTGTAGTTCGGGGCGCTGCAGTTCAGGGCGCTGTAGTTCGGGGCGCTGTAGTTTGGGGCGCTGTAGTTCGGGGCGCTGTAGTTTGGGGTTGGAATCCCTGAGGGAAGCCAGCACAATGTCTCTCAAACTAACCATTTTGTTGCTCTTTTTAAAATGTAATTAATATCAATATGTTTGCTATATTCCGTCAGAATAGGCAGAAGGTGTGCCCTGATTTAGATTTAAGACAGTAGGGACCAAAACACACACATAGGCTAGATTAATTTAACCTGCTCAATGGTTTATCATCAACTTGCAAATAGACTATATAATATTGAATGCTGTTTTGTGCAGGACCAAACCTGACCAACCATTTCATCCAAGGATATGACTGACATGCATTTTAGTGAGTCCGACGAAGTGACAAACCAGTAGGCGACATGGTTTGAATCTATTGTGTACACACACACACACACACACACACACACACACACACACACAGCGTTGTCCTTCACACCCAGGTAATTGAAGAGTTCCCTACCTTCTCATCTAAGCTCCACTGTAGCTTAGCAACCTAGACACAGATAGAGGGGAGGAGCTAAACAACAAACAAAATGACAGACAGGAGAGGAGGAATACTATATGTGCAGGTGAAAGCAGTGCCGTTAGTGCTTCTGCTAACTCCATTAATGTCATTGTCAGACCAATAAGTAACAGGGAGATGGAATGATATCACTAACAGACTGGCATAACATTGGCATTGGCCGATGAAAGATCAACATCATAATAATCAGTTATTGACAGCACATGATATTCCGGCCATGAAGAAGACTGAGGATACGGAGACATGAGATCTGGACTAGAGCTGTCACAATACCACAATACTCAATTTTCCATGGCAAAGAAGCTGAACTCTACCGTCCTTCACAAACCTGCTGAACTCTACCGTCCTTCACAAACCTGCTGAACTCTACCGTCCTTCACAAACCTGCTGAACTCTACCGTCCTTCACAAACCTGCTGAACTCTACCGTCCTTCACAAACCTGCTGAACTCTACCGTCCTTCACAAACCTGCTGAACTCTACCGTCCTTCACAAACCTGCTGAACTCTACCGTCCTTCACAAACCTGCTGAACTCTACGGCCCTTCACAAACCTGCTGAACTCTACCGTGTTTCACAAACCTGCTGAACTCTACCGTGTTTCACAAACCTGCTGAACTCTACCGTCCTTCACAAACCTGCTGAACTCTACCGTCCTTCACAAACCTGCTGAACTCTACCGTTCTTCACAAACATGCTGAACTCTACCGTCCTTCACAAACCTGCTGAACTCTACCGTCCTTCACAAACCTGCTGAACTCTACCGTCCTTCACAAACCTACTGAACTCTACCGTCCTTCAAACCTGCTGAACTCTACCGTCCTTCACAAACCTGCTGAACTCTACCGTCCTTCACAAACCTGCTGAACTCTACCGTCCTTCACAAACCTGCTGAACTCTACCGTCCTTCACAAACCTGCTGAACTCTACCGTCCTTCACAAACCTGCTGAACTCTACCGTCCTTCACAAACCTGCTGAACTCTACCGTGTTTCACAAACCTGCTGAACTCTACCGTGTTTCACAAACCTGCTGAACTCTACCGTGTTTCACAAACCTGCTGAACTCTACCGTCCTTCACAAACCTGCTGAACTCTACCGTTCTTCACAAACCTGCTGAACTCTACCGTCCTTCACAAACCTGCTGAACTCTACCGTCCTTCACAAACCTGCTGAACTCTACCGTCCTTCACAAACCTGCTGAACTCTACCGTCCTTCACAAACCTGCTGAACTCTACCGTCCTTCACAAACCACCGTCCTTCACAAACCTGCTGAACTCTACCGTCCTTCACAAACCTGCTGAACTCTACCGTCCTTCACAAACCTGCTGAACTCTACGGCCCTTCACAAACCTGCTGAACTCTACCGTCCTTCACAAACCTGCTAACCTGCTGAACTCTAGCGTCCTTCACAAACCTGCTGAACTCTAGCGTCCTTCACAAACCTGCTGAACTCTAGCGTCCTTCACAAACCTGCTGAACTCTAACGGCCCTTCACAAACCTGCTGAACTCTACGGCCCTTCACAAACCTGCTGAACTCTACGGCCCTTCACAAACCTGCTGAACTCTACCGTCCTTCACAAACCTGCTGAACTCTACGGCCCTTCACAAACCTGCTGAACTCTACGGCCCTTCACAAACCTGCTGAACTCTACCGTCCTTCACAAACCTGCTGAACTCTACCGTCCTTCACAAACCTGCTGAACTCTACGGTTCTTCCTTCCAAACCTGCTGAACTCTACGGTTCTTCCTTCCAAACCTGCTGAACTCTACGGTTCTTCCTTCCAAACCTGCTGAACTCTACCGTCCTTCACAAACCTGCTGAACTCTACCGTCCTTCACAAACCTGCTGAACTCTACCGTCCTTCACAAACCTGCTGAACTCTACCGTCCTTCACAAACCTGCTGAACTCTACCGTCCTTCACAAACCTGCTGAACTCTACCGTCCTTCACAAACCTGCTGAACTCTACCGTCCTTCACAAACCTGCTGAACTCTACGGCCCTTCACAAACCTGCTGAACTCTACCGTCCTTCACAAACCTGCTGACAACAGGATGTGTGTTTTCAACATACTGTAGTTTCTTGAGAAAAAAAGAATGATGTCCGCTTCATGTTTTGTTTCGTTGCCACGACCAGCGATGTTAGTATGGTGTCAACCCTAATATGAACTATAATCTGGGGAGAACACAGATGAAGAGATGGGACTATGATAGCAGTGGTTCCTGAAACATGATTCAACAACATGCAACAGCGGGTGGGACATTAACACAGCAAGTCAAGGGGAAACAAAACTCCCATTTACATACATAAAACACACATTAAAAGTAACAGTTAATGTTGGATAATGGTACTGCCTGGAAACACTGCTGCATTGTGGGTTAATTTCCTTAAAAACACATCCCACGTACGCAGACCATTTGAACCTATTTGTCACTTTGGATAAAGGCATCTGCGAATAAATGATCATATTTGGGTCCTATGAAAAATCTGAATCCCCATCCTTAAGTGTCTGTGTGTGATGACATTCTACCCCAGCATCTGTTAGGAGGCAACTGGTCAGACCAGATGCTGGTCAATCAACAACCCTGGGATGTATTCATTAGGAACCAAACAGAACCAACCGGAAGCAAACGGAACAGGGAGGGACCTACATGAATTTGTCCAATAGAAACTCTTGTTTTCGTAGCAAAATGTTTTCCGTTTGCAACTGTTCAGACTAATGATTACACCCCTGGTCTGAAAAACGGAAACATTGATACTGTAAATGTTCCGTAGCTTTGTAGACTGGCACGCATTGGTAGAATGAACCTCTATCAAACACAGAGACTGAGTGCAGTTACATGCACAGAATAATACGATTATTGTGAATAGTCAAATTAACGTGGGTATAAGTGAATTCACCATGACACCACCACGAGCTGTTTTATATGGAAGCCCCAACCTGTCACCAAAAAAATGAAATGCCTCATGATTTGTCAACGTGCTTCAGTCTGATCTACTGATGATAACCACTGCTGCAGGTAGCCTAGAGAAGTCTATGCACTCTGGAAGCCAGTCATTCCGCTACCCAAGAGTGGTCAAGCGGCCTTTACTGGTTCTTTCAACCAGTCAGTCATTTGTGTTGAGTGCCCTTCTCTATAAGCATGCTGAAAGTCTGTTGTTAATTTGTTTACAGAGAAGTAGCATTGTATTTGGTGAAACACAATTTTTTCCAACTGTTTGCTAAGAGTTGGCAGCAAGCTTTAATGGAAGCTTCTCTAATGTCAGACATGTAAAGTGTGGTGTACCACAGGGCAGCTCTCTAGGTCCTCTACTCTTTTGTATTTTTACCAATGACCCGCCACTGGCATTAAACAAAGCATGTGTGTCCATGTATGCTGATGATTAGTCCATATACGCATCAGCAACCACAGCTAATGAAGTCACTGAAACCCTTAACAAAGAGTTGCAGTCTGTTTTGGAATGGGTGGCCAGTAATAAACTGGTCCTGAACATCTCTAAAACGAAGAGCATTTTATTTGGTACAAATCATTCCCTAAGTTCTAGACCTCAGCTGAATCTGGTAATAAATTGTGTGGCTGTTGAACAAGTTGAACAGGCTAAATTACTTGGTGTTACCTTAGATTGTAAACTGTCACAGTCAAAACATATAGAGTCAATGGTTGTAAAGATGGGGAGAGGTCTGTCCGTAATAAAGAGATGCTGCTTTTTTGACACCACACTCCACAAAGCAAGTCCTGCAGGCTCTAGTTTTATCTTATCTTGATTATTGTCCAGTCACATGGTCAAGTGCTGTAAAGGAAGAGGGCTAATATTAATACTATGCATGCCAGTCTCTCTTGGCTAAGAGTTGTTTTTATAAGAAACAAATGTGTTGGAAATTCCAAGTTGTTTGCATAGTCAACTTACACACAGCACTGACACACACATTTACCCCACCAGACATGCCACCAGGGGTCTTTTCACAGCCCCCAGGTCCAGAACAAATTCAAGGAAACATACAGTATTATACAGAGCCATGAGTGCATGGAACTCCCTTCCATCTTATATAGCGGAAGTGAACAGCAAACCTGGTTTCAAAAAACTAATAAAGCAACACTTCACGGCACAACGCCTCTCCCCCATGTGACCTACTTGTTGTGTGTATGTACTGACATGTATCTGTAATTGATAGATGCACAAACACTATATGGTAATGTTTTTAAATGTATATGTAAATACTAAAGTATATTGTCTGTAATGTATTGTTCGTCATATGTCGGACCCCAGTAAGACTAGCTGTCTCCATTGGCGTTGGCTAACGGGGATCCTAATCAATCAAAACCATCTGGGCCTGGCCAGGGGAAACGTAACGTCATGTTGTTGTAGCCTAAGCTATGTATTTATAGGCTAAAATAGGCCCATTTATTTGTGTTCTGAGAAAATGTGAACATGATCAAAATGTGGTTTATATTCACATGTCAGGTGACTAGCCTATCTAGGCCTTTTAATCCACAAATGCAATCCTGAATACAGCAAAGCTCAGCTCAGTTTTTTAAATGTTAGTTTTATTGTCCAATCACAGTTGTCTGTCTGTGTAAAGGGTTTTAATACTTTCATCCTACCCAGGGCCAGGCGTTTTTCCAGGAGTTTATTTTTTTTAAACCATATGAACTGATTGGAAAATTAATCTGGTCCCATCATAGCCCATATCATAGCCCATACCATAGCCCATATATGAAAAACAGCTGATATATTACTACGTCATATGCTACAACTAGGGTCCAGAGTGTTTTGGTTAGCCTAATACCAGATCAGGAAAAACTCTGGGCTCCAGGAAAACAATCCCCCCCCGCGAGCGCGCACCACGTCTATCTCTATGGGAACAAGCACTGTTCGTGACAAACTGTTCACACCCCCATTGTTGGTGGAGAGAACTTTGCAGGTTTAAAGCTTATTTCCTGCAAATCTACACATTTTGTCATGGGGTGCAAAGAACATTTTGCCATGTCTAATGCGTATTCATGTGATATTTGAGTGACAAAAAAATTACAACAATATCTATGGGCTACAAAACCTAAATAAAAAAATGTTAGCTGACATGGGCTAGTTGATCTGGACATTTCTGACAAGTTATAAATAGCTCTCTAAGGTCTGCAATGACTAACATGACAAGAGGAACTGATGATCAGTATCAACATGACCAGCTGGCTGTACTGTAGTAGCTAACCACAATATACTTGTCCTAGCTAGCCAACGTCTAATCATTGCTGCGTCATGAAAGGAACTTGACACAGACACGAATGATCTGTTTAGTGTGTTATCACATTATTGGTGGTTTGTTGTGACCAAGTGTTGGTGCTAAACGGTGTGTTATTGTTATTAGATGCTAGTCTGCTAGTTGGCTATGGTGTCATAGTTGGCTAGCTGAACAAAGTGGGTTGAGTCTATTCCTTTAAACATTGAACCGCTGTGGTTCACAACAATTCTGATTTCCAAAGGCGGAAGTTGGGAGAGTTTTTTGTTCGGGTGGTTCAGTGAAACAATTTTAGTTTCTGAGGTAGAGGTTTTTGGTGAGGGAGGCCCTGCTCTCTCCGCTCCCAGATGCTTAGTCCATTTCATTCCGATCTCCTCTGCATTTTTGTAGCCATTTGCTACAGCCTGTCAACTATGCCTCTGCCTATCCCTGTTCTCTCCTCTCTGCACAGGCTACACAAACGCACCACACCGCGTGGCTGCTGCCTCTCCAACCTGGTGGTCCCTGCACGCACCACCCACGTGGAGTTCCAGGTCGCAGGCAGCCTCTGGAACTGCCGTTCTGCTGCCAACAAAGCTGACTTCATCCCAGCCTATGCCAACCTCCAGTCCCTCGACTTCCTGGCGCTGACGGAAACATGGATCACCACTGAAAACACCGCTACTCCTACTGCTCTCTCCTCGTCTGACCATGTGTTCTCGCATACCCCGAGAGCATCTGGTCAGAGGGGTGGTGGTACAGGAATCCTCATCTCTCCCAAGTGGACATTCTCAATTTTTCCCCTAACCCATCTGTCTATCTCCTCATTTGAATTCCATGCTGTCACAGTCACTAGCCCATTTAAGCTTAATATCCTTGTCATCTATCGCCCTCCAGGTTCCCTTGGAGAGTTCATCAATGAGCTCGACGCCTTGATAAGTTCCTTCCCTGAGGATGGCTCACCCCTCACAGTTTTGGGGGATTTCAACCTCCCTATGTCCACATTTGACTCATTTCTCTCTGCCTCCTTCTTTCCACTCCTCTCCTCTTTTGACCTCACCCTCTCACCGTCCCCCTACTCACAAGGCAGGCAATACGCTTGACCTCATCTTCACTAGATGCTGCTCCTCTACTAATCTCACTGCAACTCCCCTCCATTTCTCCGACCACTACTTTGTTTCCTTTTCTCTCTCGCTCTCCTCCCACACTACTCACTCTGCCCCTACACAGATGGTAATGCGCCCGCCGCAACCTTCGCTCTCTCTCTCCCACTACTCTCTCCTCTTCCATCCTATCATCTCTCCCCTCTGCTCAATCCTTCTCCCTCCAATCTCCTGATTCTGCCTCCTCAACCCTCCTCTCCTCCCTTTCTGCATCCTTTGACTCTCTGTGTCCCCTATCCTCCCGGCCGGCTCGGTCCTCCCCTCCAGCTCCGTGGCTTGATGACTCATTGCGAGCTCACAGAACAGAGCTCCGGGCAGCGTGAGCCGAAATGGAAGAAAACTAAACTCCCTGCCGACCTGGCATCTTTTCACTCCCTCCTCTCTACATTTTCTTCATCTGTTTCTGCTGCTAAGGCCACCTTCTACCACTCTAAATTCCAAGCATCTGCCTCTAACCCTAGGAAGCTCTTTGCCACATTTTCCTCCCTCCAGAATCCTCCCCCCTCCTCTCTCTCTCTGTGGATGACTTCGTCAACCACTTTGAAAAGAAGGTTGACGACATCCGATCCTCGTTTGTTAAGTCTAATAACACTGCTGGTCCTGCTCACACTGCCCTACCCTATGCTTTGACTTCTTTCTCCCCTCTCTCTCCAGATAAAATCCTGCGACTTGTGACTGCAGGCCGCCCAACAACCTGCCCGCTTGACCCCATCCCCTCCTCCCTTCTCCAGACCATCTCCGGTGACCTTCTCCCCTACCTCACCTCGCTGATCAACTCATCCTTGACCGCTGGCCATGTCCCTTCCGTCTTCAAGAGAGCGAGAGTTGCTCCCCTTCTCAAAAAAACCAACACTCGACCCCACTGATGTCAACAACTACAGACCAGTATCCCTTCTTTCTTTTCTTTCCAAAACTATTGAGCGTGCCGTCTTTAGCCAACTCTCTTGCTATCTCTCTCAGAATGACCTTCTTGATCCAAACCAATCAGGTTTCAGGACTGGTCATTCAACTGAGACTGCTCTTCTCTGTGTCACGGAGACTCTCCGCACTGCTAAAGCTAACTCTCTCTCCTCTGCTCTTGTCCTTCTAGACCTGTCTGCTGCCTTTGATACTGTGAACCATCAGATCCTCCTCTCCACCCTCTCCGAGATGGGCATCTCCGGCGCGGCTCACTCCTGGATTGCGTCCCTACCTGACCGGTCGCTCCTACCAAGTGGCGTGGCGGGAAGCTGTCTCCGCACCACGTGCTCTCACCACTGGTGTCCCCCCAGGGATCGGTTCTGGGCCCTCTCCTTTTCTCCCCTATACACCAAGTCACTTGGCTCTGTCATATCCTCACATGGTCTCTCCTATCATTGCTACGCTGACGATACACAACTAATCTTCTCCTTTCCCCCTTCTGATAACCAGGTGGCGAATCGCATCTCTGCATGTCTGGCAGACATATCAGTATGGATGACGGATCACCACCTCAAGCTGAACCCTGGCAAGACGGAGCTGCTCTTCCTCCCGGGGAAGGACTGCCCGTTCCATGATCTCGCCATCACGGTTGACAACTCCGCTGTGTCCTCCTCCCAGAGTGCGAAGAGCCTAGGCGTGACCCTGGACAACACCCTGTCGTTCTCCGCCAACATCAAGGCGGTGACCCGCTCCTGCAGGTTCATGCTCTACAACATTCGGAGAGTGCGACCCTGCCTTACACAGGAAGCGGCGCAGGTCCTGGTCCAGGCACTTGTCATCTCCCCGTCTGGACTACTGCAACTCGCTGTTGGCTGGGCTCCCTGCCTGTGCCATTAAACCCCTACAACTCATCCAGAATGCCGCAGCCCGTCTGGTGTTCAACCTTCCCAAGTTCTCTCACGTCACCCCCTCCTCCGCACACTCCACTGGCTTCCAGTTGAAGCTCGCATCCGCTACAAGACCATGGTGCTTGCCTATGGAGCAGTGAGGGGAACGGCACCTCTGTACCTTCAGGCTCTGATCAGTCCCTACACCCAAACGAGGACATTGCGTTCATCCACCTCTGGCCTGCTGGCTCCCTTCCTCTGCGGAAGCATAGCTCCCGCTCAGCCCAGTCAAAACTGTTCGCTGCTCTGGCACCCCAATGGTGGAACAAGCTCCCTCACGACGCCAGGACAGCGGAGTCACTCACCACCTTCCGGGAGACATTTGAAACCCCACCTCTTTAAGGAATACCTGGGATAGGATAAAGTATTCCTTCTAACTCCCCCCAAATTGTAAAGTGGTTATCCCACTGGCTATAGGGGTGAACGCACCAATTTGTGAGTCGCTCTGGCTAAGAGCGTCTGCTAAATGACGTTAATGTGCCCCTGAGCAAGGCACTTAACCCTAATTGCTCCTGTAAGTCGCTCTGGTTAAGAGCGTCTGCTAAATGACTAAAATGTAAAATGTAAATGTAATGATGCACTATCCAATATAGAAATTGCACCTTGTGCATTCTACTATTACAACTTTCAAGATTACGTTTATTATGTCTCCACCTCCCTGTGTTAATACGTCTCCACCTCCCTGTGTTAATACGTCTCCACCTCCCTGTGTTAATACGTCTCCACCTCCCTGTGTTAATACGTCTCCACCTCCCTGTGTCAATACGTCTCCACCTCCCTGTGTCAATACGTCTCCACCTCCCTGTGTCAATACGTCTCCACCTCCCTGTGTCAATACGTCTCCACCTCCCTGTGTCAATACGTCTCCACCTCCCTGTGTCAATACGTCTCCACCTCACTGTGTCAATACGTCTCCACCTCCCTGTGTCAATACGTCTCCACCTCCCTGTGTCAATACGTCTCCACCTCCCTGTGTCAATACGTCTCCACCTCCCTGTGTCAATACGTCTCCACCTCCCTGTGTCAATACGTCTCCACCTCCCTGTGTTAATACGTCTCCACCTCCCTGTGTCAATACGTCTCCACCTCCCTGTGTCAATACGTCTCCACCTCCCTGTGTCAATACGTCTCCACCTCCCTGTGTCAATACGTCTCCACCTCCCTGTGTCAATACGTCTCCACCTCCCTGTGTCAATACGTCTCCACCTCCCTGTGTCAATACGTCTCTACCTCCCTGTGTTAATACGTCTCCACCTCCCTGTGTTAATACGTCTCCACCTCCCCTGTGTCAATACGTCTCCACCTCCCTGTGTCATCGTCTCCACCTCCCTGTGTCAATACGTCTCTACCTCCCCTGTGTTAATACGTCTCCACCTCCCTGTGTTAATACGTCTCCACCTCCCTGTGTCAATACGTCTCCACCTCCCTGTGTCAATACGTCTCCACCTCACTGTGTCAATACGTCTCCACCTCCCTGTGTCAATACGTCTCCACCTCCCTGTGTTAATACGTCTCCACCTCCCTGTGTCAATACGTCTCCACCTCCCTGTGTCAATACGTCTCCACCTCCCTGTGTCAATACGTCTCCACCTCCCTGTGTCAATACGTCTCCACCTCCCTGTGTCAATACGTCTCCACCTCCCTGTGTCAATACGTCTCCACCTCCCTGTGTCAATACGTCTCCACCTCCCTGTGTCATCTACCTCCCTGTGTTAATACGTCTCCACCTCCCTGTGTTAATACGTCTCCACCTCCCTGTGTTAATACGTCTCCACCTCCCTGTGTTAATACGTCTCCACCTCCCTGTGTTAATACGTCTCCACCTCCTCCCTGTGTTAATACGTCTCCACCTCCCTGTGTTAATACGTCTCCACCTCCCTGTGTTAATACGTCTCCACCTCCCTGTGTTAATACGTCTCTACCTCCCTGTGTTAATACGTCTCTACCTCCCTGTGTT
The DNA here is from genome assembly GCF_020615455.1 of Coregonus clupeaformis. Classification (NCBI taxonomy): domain Eukaryota; kingdom Metazoa; phylum Chordata; class Actinopteri; order Salmoniformes; family Salmonidae; genus Coregonus; species Coregonus clupeaformis. Next base: position 215,423 of record NW_025534178.1, on the reverse strand, counting down.
AATACGTCTCTACCTCCCTGTGTCCCTCTATTATTTAGATCACTCCAACACAGACATCGTTTCAATGTCTAAGTGCTATATGGTTAGTAGACCAGTATTAAAATGGTGAGAGAAGAACTGGACTAGTTTTAAACTCCATGAACATTGTTATAGCAGTTTCAGAAGAAAATGGCCTCGTTGCTATGACAACATTTGTTAATATTCAGCTAGGAACAATAAATAACTCTGTTTAACCCCCGATGAGAAACACCTCCAACACCACTGCTACACCGTGTCCAAATGGCACCCTATTCCCTATATAGTGCACTACATTTGAACAGAGCCCTATGGGTCCTGGATAAACAGTAGCGCACTATAAAAGGGAACAGGGTGCCATTTAAGGAGCAGGCTTACTGTAGGCCTCCAGTCTGTCTGTCTGTCTGTCTGTCTGTCTCGGTCTGTAGGCCTCCAGTCTGTCTGTCTGTCTGGGTCTGTAGGCCTCCAGTCTGTCTGTCTGTCTGGGTCTGTAGGCCTCCAGTCTGTCTGTCTGTCTGGGTCTGTAGGCCTCCAGTCTGTCTGTCTGTCTGGGTCTGTAGGCCTCCAGTCTGTCTGTCTGTCTCGGTCTGTAGGCCTCCAGTCTGTCTGTCTGGGTCTGTAGGCCTCCAGTCTGTCTGTCTGTCTGTCTGTCTGGGTCTGTAGGCCTCCAGTCTGTCTGTCTGTCTCGGTCTGTAGGCCTCCAGTCTGTCTGTCTGTCTCGGTCTGTAGGCCTCCAGTCTGTCTGTCTGTCTCGGTCTGTAGGCCTCCAGTCTGTCTGTCTGTCTCGGTCTGTAGGCCTCCAGTCTGTCTGTCTGTCTGGGTCTGTAGGCCTCCAGTCTGTCTGTCTGTCTGGGTCTGTAGGCCTCCAGTCTGTCTGTCTGTCTGGGTCTGTAGGCCTCCAGTCTGTCTGTCTGTCTCGGTCTGTAGGCCTCCAGTCTGTCTGTCTGTCTGGGTCTGTAGGCCTCCAGTCTGTCTGTCTGTCTGGGTCTGTAGGCCTCCAGTCTGTCTGTCTGTCTCGGTCTGTAGGCCTCCAGTCTGTCTGTCTGGGTCTGTAGGCCTCCAGTCTGTCTGTCTCGGTCTGTAGGCCTCCAGTCTGTCTGTCTCGGTCTGTGTGCTGAGTGTTTGACCAAACCTCCGGTTAACAAAGACAGCAGCTTTCAGTCCTGATAAGAGTGTGTGTGTGTTTACTACTGGAGCAGAACACAGTGTGGTTGGCAAACACCAGCCTGTTTAACTGCCTTAAACGCTCAATTCAATGGGCTTTATTGGCATGGGAAACCTACAGTGGGGAAAAAAAGTATTTAGTCAGCCACCAATTGTGCAAGTTCTCCCACTTAAAAATATGAGAGAGGCCTGTAATTTTCATCGTAGGTACACGTCAACTATGACAGACAAATTGAGGGAAAAAAATCCAGAAAATCACATTGTAGGATTTTTTATGAATTTATTTGCAAATTATGGTGGAAAATACACTGCTCAAAAAATAAAGGGAACACTTAAACAACACAATGTAACTCCAAGTCAATCACACTTCTGTGAAATCAAACTGTCCACTTAGGAAGCAACACTGATTGACAATACATTTCACATGCTGTTGTGCAAATGGAATAGACAACAGGTGGAAATTATAGGCAATTAGCAAGACACCCCCAATAAAGGACTGGTTTTGCATGTGGTGACCACAGACCACTTCTCAGTTCCTATGCTTCCTGGCTGATGTTTTGGTCACTTTTGAATGCTGGCGGTGCTTTCACGCTAGTGGTAGCATGAGACAGAGTCTACAACCCACACAAGTGGCTCAGGTAGTGCAGCTCATCCAGGATGGCACATCAATGCGAGCTGTGGCAAGAAGGTTTGCTGTGTCAGTCAGCGTAGTGTCCAGAGCATGGAGGCGCTACCAGGAGACAGGCCAGTACATGAGACGTGGAGGAGGCCGTGGAGGGCAACAACCCAGCAGCAGGACTGCTACCTCCGCCTTTGTGCAAGGAGGGAGCAGGAGGAGCACTGCCAGAGCCCTGCAAAATGACCTCCAGCAGGCCACAAATGTGCATGTGTCTGCTCAAACGGTCGGAAAAAGACTCCATGAGGGTGGTATGAGGGCCCGACGTCCACAGGTGGGGGTTGTGCTTACAGCCCAACACCGTGCAGGACGTTTGGCATTTGCCAGAGAACACCAAGATTGGCAAATTCGCCACTGGCGCCCTGTGCTCTTCACAGATGAAAGCAGGTTCACACTGAGCACGTGGCAGACGTGACAGAGTCTGGAGACACCGTGGAGAACGTTCTGCTGCCTGCAACATCCTCCAGCATGACCGGTTTGGCGGTGGGTCAGTCATGGTGTGGGGTGGCATTTCTTTGGGGGGCCGCACAGCCCTCCATGTGCTCGCCAGAGGTAGCCTGACTGCCATTAGGTACCGAGATGAGATCCTCAGACCCCTTGTGAGACCATATGCTGGTGCGGTTGGCCCTGGGTTCCTCCTAATGCAAGACAATGCTAGACCTCATGTGGCTGGAGTGTGTCAGCAGTTCCTGCAAGAGGAAGGCATTGATGCTATGGACTGGCCTGCCCGTTCCCCCAGATCTGAATCCAATTGAGCACATCTGGGACATCATGTCTCGCTCCATCCACCAATGCCACGTTGCACCACAGACTGTCCAGGAGTTGGCGGATGCTTTAGTCCAGGTCTGGGAGGAGATCCCCTCAGGAGACCATCTGCCACCTCATCAGGAGCATGCCCAGGCGTTGTAGGGAGGTCATTCAGGCACGTGGAGGCCACACACACTACTGAGCCTCATTTTGACTTGTTTTAAGGACATTACATCAAAGTTGGATCAGCCTGTAGTGTGGTTTTCCACTTTAATTTTGAGGGTGACTCCAAATCCAGACCTCCATGGGTTGATACATTTGATTTCCATTGATAATTTTTGTGTGATTTTGTTGTCAGCACATTCAACTATGTAAAGAAAAAAGTATTTAATAAGATTATTTCATACATTCAGATCTAGGATGTGTTAATTTAGTGTTCCCTTTATTTTTTTGAGCAGTGTAAGTATTTGGTCACCTACAAACAAGCAAGATTTCAGGCTCTCACAGACCTGTAACTTCTTCTTTAAGGGGCTCCTCTGTCCTCCACTCATTACCTGTATTAATGGCACCTGTTTGAACTTGTTATCAGTATAAAAGACACCTGTGTACAACCTCAAACAGTCACAATCCAAACTCCACTATGACCAAGACCAAAGAGCTGTCAAAGGACACCAGAAACAAAATTGTAGACCTGCACCAAGCTGGGAAGACTGAATCTGCAATAGGTAAGCAGCTTGGTTTGAAGAAATCAACTGTGGGAGCAATTATTAGGAAATGGAAGACATACAAGACCACTGATAATCTCCCTCGATCTGGGGCTCCACGCAAGATCTCACCCCGTGGGGTCAAAAAAATCCCAGAACCACACAGGGGGGGGGACCTAGTGAATGACCTGCAGAGAGCTGGGACCAAAGTAACAAAGCCTACCATCAGTAACACACTACGCCACCAGGGACTCAAATCCTGCAGTGCCAGACGTGTCCCCCTGCTTAAGCCAGTACATGTCCAGGCCCATCTGAAGTTTGCTAGAGTGCATTTGGATGATCCAGAAGAGGATTGGGAGAATGTCATATGGTCAGATGAAACCAAAATAGAACTTTTTGGTAAAAACTCAACTCGTCGTGTTTGGAGGACAAAGAATGCTGAGTTGCATCCAAAGAACACCATACCTACTGTGAAGCATGGGGGTGGAAACATCATGCTTTGGGGGCTGTTTTTCTGCAAAGGGACCAGGACGACTGATCCGTGTAAAGGAAAGAATGAATGGGGCCATGTATCGTGAGATTTTGAGTGAAAACCTCATTTCATCAGCAAGGGCATTGAAGATGAAACGTGGCTGGGTCTTTCAGCATGACAATGATCCCAAACACACCGCCCGGGCAACGAAGGAGTGGCTTCGTAAGAAGCATTTCAAGGTCCTGGAGTGGCCTAGCCAGTCTCCAGATCTCAACCCCATAGAAAATCTTTGGAGGGAGTTGAAAGTCCTTGTTGCCCAGCGACAGCCCCAAAACATCACTGCTCTAGAGGAGATATGCATGGAGGAATGGGCCAAAATACCAGCAACAGTGTGTGAAAACCTTGTGAAGACTTACAGAAAACGTTTGACCTGTGTCATTGCCAACAAAGGGTATATAACAAAGTATTGAGAAACTTTTGTTATTGACCAAATACTTATTTTCCACCATAATTTGCAAATAAATTCATAAAAAATCCTACAACGTGATTTTCTGGATTTGTTTTTCTCATTTTGTCTGTCATAGTTGACGTGTACCTATGATGAAAATTACAGGCCTCTCATCTTTTTAAGTGGGAGAACTTGCACAATTGGTGGCTGACTAAATACTTTTTTTCCCCCACTGTATGTTAACATTGCCAAAGCAAGTGAAGTAGATCATAAACAAAAGTGATCTCTCTCTCCCTACTCTACCCCCCTCTCTCTCCCTCCCTCCCTCCCGGATCTGCTGTCCCTGTTAACCTGGGTTGTATTTGTCCAACAAGGTGTGCTTTAGGGCGGGCTGTTAGACCACACAAAACCCTGTTACACACTGATACAACCATCACACCTCCTTCCACTCACGTAATCTCTAATCTAGGAGAGTATGGCTACATACCTTATAGCTAGCAGAATGCAAACATGTTGATAAGGCCATAGTTTCCAGTCGTAGTAGTATCACACCATATGGAAGAATTTGAAGCTCCATCTGCTACAAGACCATGGTGCTAGCTTACGGAGCTGTGAGGGGAACGGCACCTCCTTACCTTCAGGCTCTGATCAGACCCTACACCCAAACGACGGGCACTACGTTCATCCACCTCTGGCCTGCTGGCCCCCCTACCTCTACGGAAGCACAGTTCCCGCTCAGCCCAGTCAAAGCTATTCGCTGCTCTGGCACCCCAATGGTGGAACAAGCTCCCTCACGACGCCAGGACAGCGGAGTCACTGACCACCCCAGTGGTGGTTGTCCCACTGGCTATCCTAAGTTAAATGCACCAATTTGTAAGTCGCTCTGGATAAGAGCGTCGGCTAAATGACGTAAATGTAAATGTGGTTATAAAATCTGAGGGAGCACCTTCTAAACTAGTCCCTACTAGAAGAGCGTTTCACATCGCCTACGTCAAGACATGACACTTTACACTGACAAATCTTTACTTACGTTATCAGATTCAAAAGGATCCTCCGGTCCAACCTTACTCCTGAATTGACACTTAACCACACTAGTAACTTCTGTTAGGCAATACCTCTCAAACTGTTTGTCATACACCCACAGAGATAAAACAAACAGTCTAGCTGAGCCATGACACCAGTCTGCTAATAGCCATGTCACCTGTTCACGGGACTATATATTCCCATGGACACCGTGGAACTGCAAAAGGTGACATCCCAGAGTATGTTCCCTCAGATACAGAGCCTGCTGCTACTACAGATTCTACCAGCTAGATTCTATCAACTAGTACAGATTCTACCAGCTAGATTCTGTCAACTAGTACCGATTCTACCAGCTAGATTCTATCAACTAGTACAGATTCTACCAGCTAGATTCTGTCAACTAGTACCGATTCTACCAGCTAGATTATATCAACTAGTACAGATTCTACCAGCTATATTCTGTCAACTAGTACCGATTCTACCAGCTAGATTATATCAACTAGTACAGATTCTACCAGCTAGATTCTGTCAACTAGTACAGATTCTACCAGCTAGATTCTATCAACTAGTACAGATTCTACCAGCTAGATTCTGTCAACTAGTACAGATTCTACCAGCTAGATTCTATCAACTAGTACAGATTCTACCAGCTAGATTCTGTCAACTAGTACCGATTCTACCAGCTAGATTATATCAACTAGTACAGATTCTACCAGCTATATTCTGTCAACTAGTACCGATTCTACCAGCTAGATTATATCAACTAGTACAGATTCTACCAGCTAGATTCTGTCAACTAGTACAGATTCTACCAGCTAGATTCTATCAACTAGTACAGATTCTACCAGCTAGATTCTGTCAACTAGTACAGATTCTACCAGCTAGATTCTATCAACTAGTACAGATTCTACCAGCTAGATTCTGTCAACTAGTACCGATTCTACCAGCTAGATTCTGTCAACTAGTACAGATTCTACCAGCTAGATTCTATCAACTAGTACAGATTCTACCAGCTAGATTCTGTCAACTAGTACCGATTCTACCAGCTAGATTCTGTCAACTAGTACCGATTCTACCAGCTAGATTATATCAACTAGTACAGATTCTACCAGCTATATTCTGTCAACTAGTACCGATTCTACCAGCTAGATTATATCAACTAGTACAGATTCTACCAGCTATATTCTGTCAACTAGTACAGATTCTACCAGCTAGATTCTGTCAACTAGTACCGATTCTACCAGCTAGATTCTGTCAACTAGTACAGATTCTACCAGCTAGATCCTATCAACTAGTACAGATTCTACCAGCTAGATCCTATCAACTAGTACAGATTCTACCAGCTAGATTCTGTCAGCCTAACTAAACTGTTGGACCTTGTGCTCCTAGCCTGCATGGTGAGAGGTGTTGTTCTACTAAGGCGAAATAGAGTCAGTTGTTTCGGTAGGAAAACGTCCAGTACTGTAGCCAAAATCTGGTCCCAGCCACAAAGGCTGTGTTTACACACGCAGCCCAATTATTGGCAAAATATTTGATGTGATTGGTGATGGGAAGGGAGACAGGTGGGGTCAGTACTTGAGGAGAGAGACAGGTGGGGTCAGTACTTGAGGAGAGAGAGAGAGAGAGAGAGACAGGTGGGGTCCGTATTTGAGGAGAGAGAGAGAGAGACAGGTGGGGTCAGTATTAGAGTAGAGAGAGAGAGAGACAGGTGGGGTCAGTATTTGAGGAGAGAGAAAGAGAGAGAGACAGGTGGGGTCAGTACTTGACGAGAGCGGGGTGTTTTAGGGGTTGTGTCACCTGTTCAAGTCTGTCGTCCTCCGGCAGCGTCCCTGTGTCTCCGTTACTGTTGATAGGGATCTCCATAGTGTCTGATCTAGTCACCATCTGTCATCCTGACCTAGACCTGTGTGAGAGAGAGTCAGAGAGAGAGAGAGAGAGACAGAGAGAGAGAGAGAGAGAGAGACAGAGAGAGTCAGAGAGAGAGAGAGTCAGAGAGAGAGACAGAGAGACAGAGAGAGAGAGACAGAGAGAGTCAGAGAGAGAGAGAGTCAGAGAGTCAGAGAGAGACAGAGTCAGAAAGTTTACATACACTCAATTAGTATTTGGTAGCATTGCCTTTAAATTGTTTAACTTGGGTCAAACGTTTCGGGTAGCCTTCCACAAGCTTCCCACAATAAATTGGATGAATTTTGGCCCATTCCTCCTGTCAGAGCTGGTGTAACTGAGTCAGGTTTGTAGGCCTCCTTGCTCGCACACACTTTTTCAGTTCTGCCCACAAATGTTCTATAGGATTGAGGTCAGGGCTTTGTGATGGCCACTCCAATACCTTGACTTTGTTGTCCTTAAGCCATTTTGCCACAACTTTGGAAGTATGCTTGGGGTCACTGTTCATTTGGAAGACCCATTTGCGACCAAGCTTTAACTTCCTGACTGATGTCTTGAGACGTTGCTTCAATATATCCACATAATTTTCCTTCCTCATAATGCCATCTATTTTGTGAAGTACACCAGTCCCTCCTGCAACAAGGCACCCCCACAGCATGATGCTGCCACCCCTGTGCTTCAGGGTTGGGATGGTGTTCTTCGGCTTGCAAGCTACCCCCTTTTTCCTCCAAACATAACGATGGTCATTATGGCCAAATAGTTATATTTTTGTTTCATCAGACCAGAGGACATTCCTCCAAAAAGTACGATTTTTGTCTCCATGTGCAGTTGCAAACCGTAGTCTGGCTTTTTAATGACGGTTTTGGAGCAGTGGCTTCTTCGTTGCTGAGCGGCCTTTCAGGTTATGTCGATATAGGACTCGTTTTACTGTGGATATAGATACTTTTGTACCCGTTTCCTCCAGCATCTTCACAAGCTCCTTTGCTGTTGTTCTGGGATTGATTTGCACTTTTCGCACCAAAGTACGTTCATCTCTAGGAGACAGAACGCGTCTCCTTCCTGAGCGGTATGACAGCTGCGTGGTCCCATGGTGTTTATACACTGCTCAAAAAAATAAAGGGAACACTTAAACAACACAATGTAACTCCAAGTCAATCACACTTCTGTGAAATCAAACTGTCCACTTAGGAAGCAACACTGATTGACAATAAATTTCACATGCTGTTGTGCAAATGGAATAGACAATAGGTGGAAATGATTGGCAATTAGCAAGACACCCCCAATAAAGGACTGGTTTTGAAGGTGTCCAGGAGTTGGCGGATGCTTTAGTCCAGCTCTGGGAGGAGATCCCTCAGGAGACCATCCACCACCTCATCAGGAGCATGTCCAGGCGTTGTAGGGAGGTCATACAGGCACGTGGAGGCCACACACACTACTGAGCCTCATTTTGACTTGTTTTAAGGACATTACATCAAAGTTGGATCAGCCTGTAGTGTGGTTTTCCACTTTAATTTTGAGGGTGACTCCAAATCCAGACCTCCATGGGTTGATAAATTTGATTTCCATTGATCATTTCTGTGTGATTTTGTTGTCAGCACATTCAACTATGTAAAGAAAAAAAAGTATTTAATAAGATTATTTCATTCATTCAGATCTAGGATGTGTTGTTTAAGTGTTCCCTTTATTTTTTTGAGCAGTGTATTTATATAATCTGTACAGTGTAGTCCGAGTGTGTCTCAGGTGTAGAGAACTGTAGCTACAGATTGTTACACCAGATAATGTGATTTACCCGAATACATTTGCACACTGGTTATTTCAAGTCTTCTCTCATTGCTGGATATACAATACATGTCATTTACAGCAGTTTGGAATCCTATCTTGCGTCATGCCTATACATTTTGTGAGATTGAAATGCATCTACGGTCATAATCAGAACCAATGTCAACACTTGTCAATTATGTTACATAGCTAGCTAGTAAAAATGATTTACAGTTGCTGATGTTGCATGTTTGCTAACAAGTTACAAATGCAAGGCGTGGTGCATAACAAGTTAGCAGGCGCCAGGCTAACTAGCTAGCCAACTCCACTCATGTGCTAACGTTTGCTGGTAAACCTAGCTTCAGGTGGCTGGTTGCAATGCTGTAGCTTGCCGTTTAGTAGCTAGCCACATCTATGACTAAAAAGAGAAGAGGTTTTTACAATCGAGATACAGATTGTAAAACCTCTTCTATTTTTAGACAGATATGGCTACCAGTAGTTGTTTAGCTAGATAACTTAGTTACCTAGCTAGCTTCCTAGCCAGCTAAATTAGCAAACAGAAAAATAATTTGATTTCCCCCCCCACTTTAACACAGTAGTATGTTAGCCAGCAATTCACAATATGGGTTTCAGTGGATAAACTAGCTAGCTAGGTGGCTTACAGGAAAAATAGCTTACTTAGCTAGCCACCGTATTTGTCATCTACCCTCTTGGTGCTGGCATCAGCAGTAGCTAAGCTCCCCCCCCCCATCAATACACCGGAAGCTGTCATAGGGTGTATTATTCAACTAAACTTCAACTAGTATACAATTTTTATGATTTATGGAAAAACTACAGCAACATTATTTTGTGTTTTATTCAAATAAAGTTAGGTTTTTCTCAAGTAAAATTGTATTAAATGACGTGAGAATTTAATCCAGATGGATTTCGGTAATGAGAATTTGGGGTGAAAATGTGCAAATTTCAGGTGAAAATTTGACAAGTATTTTAAAATGAGACACGGTGCCATAAACTAGCCATCTTATTCTTCAGAATGCTAGAAAACAATGATGCATCAGTGTAACAGTTCTGCTTCCGTCCCTCTCCTCGCCCCTACCTGGGCTCGAACCAGGGACCCTCTGCACACATCGACAACAGTCACCCTCGAAGCACCGTTACCCGTCGCTCCACAAAAGCCGCGGCCCTTGCAGAGCAAGGGAAACAACTACTTCAATGTCTCAGAGGGAGTGACCTCACCCGATTGAAATGCTACTAGCGCGCACCACTAACTAGCTAGCCATTTCACACCGGTTACATCAGCAACAATCAACTAACTAAATTAGCTAATGGCACGGATAAAACTGGTTTCATGAGAATCACATCCTTGCTGTGTAGGGCTAGGGTGGGACACCAACCTCTAGACACTCAATACATAGGCTGGTCTATAATAATAATAATATGCCATTTAGCAGACGCTTTTATCCAAAGCGACTTAGTCATGCGTGCATACATTTTTGTGTATGGGTGGTCCCGGGGATCGAACCCACTACCCTGGCGTTACAAGCGCCGTGCTCTACCAGCTGAGCTACAGAGGACCACAATATCTGACTGGTCTACGACTCAGCTGACGGCTTAGATTGAAAGAAAGAAAGAAAGAAAGAAAGCCATGTGCTTAAGAACTGGGCCTGCTACAGTTAGGAGAGTGGTTGGTTTCTTATGCAGCCAATGTCTCTGGGCTGTCGGTTGCTTCCAGCCTGCGTGGAAATGTTTGTTAGAGGACATAGGCCTAATATGGTTATTATGCATGATTATAGTTAGTTATATGATTATATAATTATTATGTAGTCTATTAAAGTAAAAGACACACACTGATGTATTAACTGTAGCAGACAGAGACAGACAGTGAGATGCAGGTCAAATGAGCAACGTGGCTATAAGGTCCTGATCCTGACTACATTTGTGGGTCCTACTGCTCAGTCCAAATGGCTCCACAGACAGTGCTACTACTAGAAATCATTAGGCTATAAAAAAAGAAAAAAAAGAGACATGGAGAGAGAGAAAGAGAGAGATCAAATCAAAGTTTATTGGTCGCGTACACAGATTTGCAAATGTTATCGCAGGTTATCTCCAACAGTGCAGTAATACCTAGCAAAAATAAAAAAACACACATAATCCAGAATTAAAAAATAAACATACATATAGAGAGAGAGAGAGACAGAGACAGAGACAGAGACAGACAGACAGAGACAGACAGACAGAGAGGTCACTATGACAACTGCTAGGAATGTTCAGTGTCTCTCAGGAGGACTGATGTGCTGTCTGATAAACATACTCGATCACTAATGGGACTCGCTATTCCAAAGTGCATGAGATTACCATCAACGGGTCGACAGAAAAACCCTACTCTTTACCAGAGAACAAAGATCGGGTGGCATATGTAGCTATACGGTTTGGGCTTTAAGAAAATCGCTTTTGATTAGGAGAGATGGAGGTAGGCATTGATAAGGCCTACACCTACACTTGGTTACAGTGCGAGTAAAATGGATCAATCAGATATTTTGGCATTGGTTGTAATGCAGTAAATTACGGCAAGCTTCATTATGCAGATCGCCAGGGCATGCTATAACATTATCCAGAGTGTAGCAAGTGGCGATGCCTTCCAATTATATAGACACGCCACACACATATACATAAGAAGATGCCAAACACTCCCTTTAAAAAGTCAGAATGTTGTATAAACTTTGACTGTCAAATGTCCATGGGGTTGGTCTCTCTGCTGGGCAATAATATGAGACAAAATATCCAAAGGAAAATGTTATTAACCAGACTTCAAAACGTGGGTCTCAGTGTAGGGCAATCAAGATGTTTGCTCTGTGACCAAAGGCACATGTACAAGACTGAGGTACAGGTGTTTAGCCCTTCATGGTGTGCCAGGTGAAATAAAATGGATATTTTGTCTCAAATTTCAAGCGGCTGAAGGACCAACTGCACAGACAACCGGTAGAGTAAGTTATTTCTCCATTTTCTTTTTCTCTGCATTGTTGGGAAGCAAGTAAGCATGTCACTGTTAGTCCACACCTGTTGTTTACAAAGCATGTGACCAATATATAAAAAAAGTTAAAATGTAATTGTATTCAATATTCTGGCTTGTAAGGAAAACTTCGACGATTTTGCAGTCATTAGTTTAAGACTTTATATCAATAATTGGCATAAAAGTCTGACTTATTATGCAACGCTGGCACCAGGAAGACAGGTGCAGCGCAGGTGAATTTCTCAGTTGTCACTAGCTAGTTATCACAGCCACAAAGCCAAAATTGTATATATCAAATTAAAACAAACATGTGCTTTTTGGTCTTCATTTAAGGTTAGGCATAAGGTTAACGGTGTAGTTAATGTTAATGTTAGGGTTAAGGGTAGGTTTAAAATCAGATTTTAATAAGATAAATTGTAGAAATAGGCGGGGTTTAGCCATAATTATGACTTTGGTAACTAGTGATTACCGAATTTCTCCAGGTAACGGCGGCGACGTGCACGACTACAGACTGGACGCTTCTAGGTTATTACCGGTGAATAACAAACTCTCTAAACTCTTTAGCAAACTGTTATCTAGCTAACTAATGCTATAAGGATAGCTATAACTCAGGCAATTAGTTAGTTAGCTTGCCAATAAAACTGATATCTCGAAGAAAATCAAGTTGCGCCGCTGGCTACAAAATAACGTCGTTGGAGAAAATGAGTCCCCAAGCCAAGGTCGGGTTGGGAAACGGGTCCGCCTGTCTGTCTACAAAAGGCTTGGCTAACTAGTTCACTAACGTTACCTAACCCACATCAGCATCCGTACACAGTTGTCTTGATAAGCCAGATACGTTTAAATGTGTCCATAATGCAGACACACAACAAGGGGGTCCGAAAGCAGAACATATGGCTGTCAGGGCTGGACCAGTTTATCTTACCTGTGTTGTTCGAGCTCCGGTCCGTCTTGAATGAGCTATTCGGTTAACTAGCGTCGGTGCATTCCAGTTCAGCCGCCGCTTCGTCGAGACTCAACGTGTGCGTGTCACTCAGTCCAGGAAAATGACAGGATCGGCCGATGAATGATTTAATGAAATGACAGGTTCGTCTGGTTCCAGAGTTAGTTATACAAAATGTTTGGTTGTCTTATGTCATGGCCGCTAGACAGGCTGGCTTCCTGTTTGTATAAGCGCACAGATCCGGGAGAGGCTATACTGACACGCCCGGTGCCCAAATTGATGACGAATGGATTCGGTTCAGCCAGTCGTCCCGATGAACCCTTAACAGCTAACTCGGAAACAACTGGGAACTCGGAAAAACGCGAGGTCAAATCATGACGTTAGTGATCTAAATGTCGGAAAGAGTTGGATGAATCGATTTTTCCCCTTCGGAGCTCGTTTTTTTTCAGAGTTCCCAGTTGTTTTGAACTTGGCACATGCTTATGCTATAAACTTCAGCAAGAATTTGAAAATTGTCTGCCGAAGTTGGGACTTAGTGTTCAGAATCATTCCGTTTTTATCGGAGTAATTGTTCGTTTATAAAAAAAGAAAAAGACGTTAATGGTGTAGTTGTACATTTTCTCTGAACATCACTACAATAAATGTGCTTGCAGCGCAAACTCCCAATTGAATAGTAGACTATCATGTGACATCCAGATGGTTACAATTACTATCCTAGCTTAAAATCAAATCAAGTGGGATGGAACAAATTGGCACGTTAGCTACCACCTGCACACATGTGATAGCCTACAGCTGGCTGCCCAGTGGGACATAATGCCGTTCAATACAACTGGGAACTTGCAACTCGGAAATCTTCGACCTCCGACTTCAGTGCATTCAAAACAACTGGGAACAGGACGACCGACTGAACCAAAACCATTTGTCTTCACACTCGACTCTCAGATGCGCGACATACGTCATCAATTTGGGCACCAGGCGTGTCCGAATAGCCTTTCCCCACAGATCCAAGCCCTTTTCCAGGCTAGGAATGGGCCAATTAGTTTTGATGGCCCGGTGCCCAGGTTGGGTGGAGATTTTGTTTAAGGACCAATGGAATGGTCTAAAATGTGCAAACTCTGCTAACCCGGGGCACCAGGCCATGCAAAACGAACTCGCCCAATGCTTTGCGGAACTGACAACTTTTCAGCACCTTTTTTTTTTTCCTGGAGAGCGTGATGCATTTTCACAGACTTCCACTGTGTTAACGCTTCGATTATTATGGTGCACTGCAGCGAATGAACAGCTAGGGGCATTGCAGTCCGTGTTTGTGGGATTTGTACAAAAAAAATCTAATTCAATCCAAACAAGAGAGGAGATGATTGATTGTAGGCTACGGTAAAGGCCGCACACACACAGGACAGAGTACAGTGTTACTGTAGAAATGAGGTAGCTATCATAGCTATTAAGCAACCTGGTCTCAGAGCATGTCATATTATTTTGTAAGTAAATCCGAGGCTCCATTTAGTATGATATGTTACGTTTCGTATGGCATGTATTTGCAAAACGTACAATATGTTACCATATTTGCAAAAACTAAGATATGTTACGAATTCTATCTAGCTGGCTAAAGTTTGCTAGCTTGCTAACGTTAGCTAGGCTAGGAGTTAGGGTTAAGCTTAGGAGAAGGTTAAAAGGGTTAGGGGAAGGGTTAGCTAAAATAGTTCAGGTTTGGGTTAGGTGAAGGGTTAGCTAAAAAGGTTAGGGGAAGGGTTAGCTAAAAGAGTAAGGTTTGGGTTAGGTGAAGGGTTAGGGGAAGGGTTAGCTAAAATAGTTAACTTTTGGGTTAGGTGAAGGGTTAGCTAAAAGGGTTAGGGGAAGGGTTAGGTGAAGGGTTAGCTAAAAGAGTTAAGGTTTGGGTTAGGTGAAGGGTTAGCTAAAAGGGTTAGGGGAAGGGTTAGCTAAAAGGGTTAGGGGAATGGTTAGCCAAAAGGGTTAGGGGAAGGGTTAGCTAAAATAGTTAAGTTGAAGGGTTAGCTAAAATGGTTAGGTGAAGGGTTAGCTAAAAGAGTTACGGTTTGGGTTAGGTGAAGGCTTAGCTAAAAGGGTTAGGGAAAGGGTTACGTGAAGGCTTAGCTAAAAGAGTTAAGTTGAAGGGTTAGCTAAAAGGGTTAGGGGAAGGGTTAGCTAACATGCTAAGTGGTGTAAAATAGCTAAAAAGTAGTAAGTAGTTGAAAAGTATTGGTAGTTGTATGAGTTGGGATTATGCCGGTTCATTGTTTAGCTACCTAGCTAGCTACATGTCTAAACAAAAGACTCCACTTCGGCCAGATTATTACATGACCCATCAAGTTAGCCAGGTGTGTCTGGGGGTGATTACGGCCATTGATTGTATTTCATGAACATGTCTAGACAATAGTGACCCATCCACTTAGCTAGATGTGGCTGTGGTGGTTATAGCATTTCCTTCACATCACCCATCAATTTAGACAAGTGTGTCAGGTAAGCGTCATCTAATAATAATAAAATATTTATAAAATATTTTTATCTGGACACTTTCTGTTTTTGATATTGCTACTATGCAAGTACTATCACTGTACCGTTGACACCTTCTGTATCCTGTGCATGTGACAAATAAACTTAGATTTGATTTGATGTAGCGTGTGTTTACCACATGGCCTCACATGTGAATCTTTAAAGAGATGGGTGGGGCTAAGGCTTAAGAGGGTGTGAACGATGCTGAATGGGTGGAAACAAAGAAGAGCTCTCCAGTAGGTACCAAAACATTCAAGGGCCATTTTCTCAAAAGTAAGGTTACAAGTTTATCAACTTTCAAAGCAGAATTACTTTCCCATTGTTCCTCAACTGTAGTGTATGATATACAATTTTCTAGCTCTGAGTCTCTACTTTTATCCAATGTAAAAATCACAATTTCAAATTATGCTACATAAGACCGAATCAAGGCGGTCGGTCACATATGAGAAACTCCCCAAATACAGGTGTGCCAAGCTTGTAGCGTCATACCCAAGAAGACTCGAGGCTGTAATCACTGCCAAAGGTGCTTCAACAAAGTACTGAGTAAAGGGTCTGAATACTTATGTAAATGTGATATTTCAGTGTTTTATTTTTTATACATTCGCAAAAATGTCGAATAACCTGTTTTTGGTTTTTCATTATGGGGTATAGTGTGTAGATTGATGAGGGAAAAAAACTATTTAATCAATTTTATAAAAAGGCTGTAATGTAACAAAATGTGAAAAAAAGTCAAGCTGTCTGAATACTTTCCTAATGCACTGTAAATACACTACATGACCAAAAGGATGTGGACACCTGCTCGTCGAACATCTCATTCTAAAGTCATGGGCATTAATATGGAGTTGGTCCCCCCCCTTTGCTGCTATAACAGCCTCCACTCTTCTGGGAAGGCTTTCCACTAGATGTTGGAACATTGCTGTGGGGACTTGCTTCCATTCAGCCACAAGAGCATTAGTGAGGTCGGGCACTGATTTTGGATCGATTAGGCCTGGCTCGCAGTCTGCGTTCCAATTTATCCCAAAGGTGTTTGATGGGGTTGAGGTCAGGGCTCTGTGTAGGCCAGTTAAGTTATTCCACACCGATTTCGACAAACCATTTCTGTGTGGACCTCGCTTTGTGCACGGGGGCATTGTCATGCTGAAACAGGAAAGGGCCTTCCCCAAACTGTTGCCACAAAGTTGGAAGCACAGAATCGTCTAGAATGTCATTGTATGTTGTAGCGTTAAGATTTCCCTTCACTGGAACTAAGGGGCCTAGCCCGAACCATGAAAAACAGCCCCAGACCATTATTCCTCCTCCACCGAACTTTACAGTTGGCACTATGCATTGGGGCAGGTAGCGTTCTCCTGGCATCCACCAAACCCAGATTAGTTTGTCGGACTGCCAGATGGTGAAGCATGATTCATCACTCCAGAGAACGTGTTTCCACTGCTCCAGAGTCCAATGGCGGGGAGATTTACACCACTAAAGTAATCCTTCTCCCCCCCCCAACCCCACCCCCCAAAAAAAAAAATATATAGATATTAGGGGTGTAACGATCCATCTACTACATCGATGTATCGATTTATATTCCTATGATCCAACTACATCGATCTGTGCTCGGCGAGTTGGCCTTTTGGACAACATATATCGATCTAACATCGTTTTAAAAATGTAATAAATCGATTGTATCGATACTAGGAAATAACCCATTGGATTTAAGCACGTCAGACTTTATATGGATGTTTTTTCTTAGTACTTTTAATGATAAAGGCTTTAAACATTACTCGATTCAGACTGCCTATCCGTGACGTCATCGCGCCAGCAGCAGCGCAAAGGCGCAAAGACAACAAAACATAGCGGACGACAGAGGAGAAGCCGACGAGCGAGAAATTATCAAGCCACCATTGCGGTCCTTACAAGAAACAGGAATCTAGGAAACTTCACCTGCACTGTCCAGTATCCAGGTATTTATTTCAGTCACACTGGTTGAATTTTTGGCTAAAAGGTTACTGAATCGATTTCAAGTCACTGAATCGTTTCGGATCGTATCGTTCTAAATGAACCAATATCGTCCTTGAATCGTATCGACAACCACGAATCGTGATACAAATCGAATCGTTGTTAAAACGAATCGTTACACCCCTAATAGATATAAAAAATAAAAATTATACTCTAAAAATTAAAAAATTTGAAAATATATAAAAAATAAATTGTAAAGTGGTTATCCCACTGGCTATAGGGTGAATGCACCAATTTGTAAGTCGCTCTGGATAAGAGCGTCTGCTAAATGACGTAAATGTAAATGTAACTACAGCCGACGCTTGGCATTGCGCATGGTGATCTTAGGCTTGTGTGCGGCTGCTCGGCCATGGAAACCCATTTCATGAAGCTCCCGGCGAACAGTTATTGTGCTGACGTTGTTTTGTGTAGATCGTTGACAAAAAATGACAATTAAATGCATTTTAATCCCATTTTTTAAATGTGGATGAAGTCAAGAGGTGTGAATACTTTCTGAAGGCACTGTATATGTCAGATTGAGTGACTAAGACCTCAACAAAAACGTCAAAACTAATTACAGATTTCTTGATTTATCTTAGATGAACTCTGACTATTTTGAGACGTTACGGCGTCTCAAGAGGGAAAAACAATAAAATTGCCGTTTTTTTCTTGTTTTTCAAGCGAAGGTCTTATAAGGAAGTATGTGGCACGGATGTTCGCTTCGCCTCGCCCAGTTCTGCTAGGAGCAAATGTGGGTGCCTTAAAGTTGCACTACGCAGAAATCACGCCGCCATTTTCTAGTTGCTAAAACTCTAATAGTTTGCCTAATTTAATTTTATGAGACAAAATAAGTGTTTTAGACGGTACTAATTTCAGTTTGTGACAAAACAAGCAAGTATAGTGTAGAGAATCATTGTACCGTCTAAAACACTGTGAAATATATTTTTCCAAAACCAAAAATATGTATTTTCAGCTGTTTGAAGCTGGTGTACAAAACCGAAAGTAAAAGACGCAAAAACTAAACATAAGAACAGGAAGCATAGAAATAGGGTACATAGAACAGATCTACCACTTCTTAGACTGGCTTTCAAGTAGAATGATAGATCTATAATACTCACAATTCTATGTGAATTTGGTCGGGTCGGCCAAAAATTACATATTGCCTCTTTAAGTCTGCTACAGTGGGGAAAAAAAGTATTTAGTCAGCCACCAATTGTGCAAGTTCTCCCACTTAAAAAGATGAGAGAGGCCTGTAATTGTCATCATAGGTACACGTCAACTATGACAGACAAATTGAGATTTTTTCCAGAAAATCACATTGTAGGATTTTTAATGAATTTATTTGCAAATTATGGTGGAAAATAAGTATTTGGTCACCTACAAACAAGCACGATTTTTGGCTCTCACAGACCTGTAACTTCTTCTTTAAGAGGCTCCTCTGTCCTCCACTCGTTACCTGTATTAATGGCACCTGTTTGAACTTGTTATCAGTATAAAAGACACCTGTCCACAACCTCAAACAGTCACACTCCAAACTCCACTATGGCCAAGACCAAAGAGCTGTCAAAGGACACCAGAAACAAAATTGTAGACCTGCACCAGGCTGGGAAGACTGAATCTGCAATAGGTAAGCAGCTTGGTTTGAAGAAATCAACTGTGGGAGCAATTATTAGGAAATGGAAGACATACAAGACCACTGATAATCTCCCTCGATCTGGGGCTCCACGCAAGATCTCACCCGTGAGGTCAAAATGATCACAAGAACGGTGAGCAAAAATCCCAGAACCACACAGGGGGACCTAGTGAATGACCAGCAGAGAGCTGGGACCAACGTAACAAAGCCTACCATCAGTAACACACTACGCCGCCAGGGACTCAAATCCTGCAGTGCCAGACGTGTACCCCTGCTTAAGCCAGTACATGTCCAGGCCCGTCTGAAGTTTGCTCGAGTGCATTTGGATGATCCAGAAGAGGATTGGGAGAATGTCATATGGTCAGGTGAAACCAAAATATAACTTTTTGGTAAAAACTCAACTCTGTGAAGCATGGGGGTGGAAACATCATGCTTTGGGGCTGTTTTTCTGCAAAGGGACCAGGACGACTGATCCGTGTAAAGGAAAGAATGAATGGGGACATGTATTGTGAGATTTTGAGTGAAAACCTCCTTCCATCAGCAAGGGCATTGAAGATGAAACGTGGCTGGGTCTTTCAGCATGACAATGATCCCAAACACACCGCCCGGGCAATGAAGGAGTGGCTTCGTAAGAAGCATTTCGAGGTCCTGGAGTGGCCTAGCCAGTCTCGAGATCTCAACCCCATAGAAAATCTTTGGAGGGAGTTGAAAGTCCGTGTTGCCCAGCGACAGCCCCAAAACATCACTGCTCTAGAGGAGATCTGCATGGAGGAATGGGCCAAAATACCAGCAACAGTGTGTAAAACCTTGTGAAGAGTTACAGAAAACGATTGACCTGTGTCATTGCCAACAAAGGGTATATAACAAAGTATTGAGAAACTTTTGTTATCGACCAAATACTTATTTTCCACCATAATTTGCAAATAAATTCATAAAAAATCCTACAATGTGATTTTCTGGATTTGTTTTCCTCATTTTGTCTGTCATAGTTGACGTGTACCTATGATGAAAATTACAGGCCTCTCTCATCTTTTTAAGTGGGAGAACTTGCACAATTGGTGGCTGACTAAATACTTTTTTCCCCCACTGTATATATATATATACTCTCCACTCAGTATAGAATACATATATATATATATATATATATATATATATAGTATACACTCTCCACTCAGTATATAATACATATATATATATATATATATATATATATATATATATATATATATATATATATATATATATATATATGTATATACAGTGGGGGAAAAAAGTATTTAATCAGCCACCAATTGTGCAAGTTCTCCCACTTAAAAAGATGAGAGAGGCCTGTAATTTTCATCATAGGTACACGTCAACTATGACAGACAAATTGAGATAATAAAATCCAGAAAATCACATTGTAGGATTTTTAATGAATTTATTTGCAAATTATGGTGGAAAATAAGTATTTGGTCA
>NW_025534178.1:107500-187500 GCF_020615455.1 Coregonus clupeaformis | reverse complement strand
AAACCAGACTGGCATGCTGAAACTGTACTAAACCAGACTGGCATGCTGAAACTGTACTAAACCAGACTGGCATGCTGAAACTGTACTAAACCAGACTGGCATGCTGAAACTGTACTAAACCAGACTGGCATGCTGAAACTGTACTAAACCAGACTGGCATGCTGAAACTGTACTAAACCGGACTGGCATGCTGAAACTGTACTAAACCAGACTGGCATGCTGAAACTGTACTAAACCAGCTGGCATGCTGAAACTTGTTACTAAACCGACTGGCATGCTGAAACTGTACTAAACCAGACTGGCATGCTGAAACTCTACTAAACCAGACTGGCATGCTGAAACTCTACTAAACCGGACTGGCATGCTGAAACTGTACTAAACCAGACTGGCATGCCGAAAACTGTACTAAACCAGACTGACATGCTGAAACTGTACTAAACCAGACTGGCATGCTGAAACTGTACTAAACCAGACTGGCATGCTGAAACTGTACTAAACCAGACTGGCATGCTGAAACTCTACTAAACCAGACTGGCATGCTGAAACTGTACTAAACCAGACTGGCATGCTGAAACTGTACTAAACCAGACTGGCATGCTGAAACTGTACTAAACCAGACTGGCATGCTGAAACTGTACTAAACCAGCCTGGCATGCTGAAACTGTACTAAACCAGACTGGCATACTGAAACTGTACTAAACCAGACTGGCATGCGAAACTGTACTAAACCAGACTGGCATGCTGAAACTGTACTAAACCGGACTGGCATGCTGAAACTGTACTAAACCAGACTGGCATGCTGAAACTGTACTAAAACCAGACTGGCATGCTGAAACTGTACTAAACCAGACTGGCATGCTGGAAACTGTACTAAACCGGGACTGGCATGCTGAAACTGTACTAAACCAGGACTGGCATGCTGAAACTGTACTAAACCAGACTGGCATGCTGAAACTCTACAAACCGGACTGGCATGCTGAAACTGTACTAAACCAGACTGGCATGCTGAAACTCTACCTAAACCGGACTGGCATGCTGAAACTCTACTAAACCGGGACTGGCATGCTGAAACTGTACTAAACCAGACTGGCATGCTGAAACTGTACTAAACCAGACTGGCATGCTGAAACTGACTAAACCAGACTGGCATGCTGAAACTGTACTAAAACCAGACTGGCATGCTGAAACTGTACTAAACCAGACTGGCATGCTGAAACTGTACTAAACCAGACTGGCATGCTGAAACTGTACTAAACCAGACTGGCATGCTGAAACTGTACTAAACCGGACTGGCATGCTGAAACTGTACTAAACCAGACTGGCATGCTGAAACTGTACTAAACCAGCTGGCATGCTGAAACTCTACTAAACCGGACTGGCATGCTGAAACTGTACTAAACCAGACTGGCATGCTGAAACTCTACTAAACCAGACTGGCATGCTGAAACTGTACTAAACCAGACTGGCATGCTGAAACTGTACTAAACCAGACTGGCATGCTGAAACTGTACTAAACCAGACTGGCATGCTGAAACTGTATTAAACCAGACTGGCATGCTGAAACTGTACTAAACCAGACTGGCATGCTGAAACTGTACTAAACCAGCTGGCATGCTGAAACTCTACTAAACCGGACTGGCATGCTGAAACTGTACTAAACCAGACTGGCATGCTGAAACTGTACTAAACCAGACTGGCATGCTGAAACTGTACTAAACCAGACTGGCATGCTGAAACTGTACTAAACCAGACTGGCATGCTGAAACCTTACTAAACCAGACTGGCATGCTGAAACTGTACTAAACCAGACTGGCATGCTGAAACTGTACTAAAACCAGACTGGCATGCTGAAACTGTACTAAACCAGGCTGGCATGCTGAAACTGTACTAAACCAGACTGGCATGCTGAAACTGTACTAAACCGGACTGGCATGTGCTGAAACTGTACTAAACCAGACTGGCATGCTGAAACTGTACTAAACCAGACTGGCATGCTGAAACTGTACTAAACCAGACTGGCATGCTGAAACTGTACTAAACCAGACTGGCATGCTGAAACTGCACAAACCAGACTGGCATGCAAACTGGCTCATACTAAACCAGCTGGCATGCTGAAACTCTACTAAACCGGACT
The DNA here is from genome assembly GCF_020615455.1 of Coregonus clupeaformis. Taxonomy (NCBI): domain Eukaryota; kingdom Metazoa; phylum Chordata; class Actinopteri; order Salmoniformes; family Salmonidae; genus Coregonus; species Coregonus clupeaformis. Next base: position 185,366 of record NW_025534178.1, on the reverse strand, counting down.
GGCATGCTGAAACTGCACTAAACCAGACTGGCATGCTGAAACTGTACTAAACCAGACTGGCATGCTGAAACTGACTAAACCAGACTGGCATGCTGAAACTGTACTAAACCAGACTGGCACTGCTGAAACTGTACTAAACCAGCCTGGCATGCTGAAACTGTACTAAACCAGACTGGCATGCTGAAACTGTACTAAACCAGACTGGCATGCTGAAACTGTACTAAACCAGACTGGCATGCTGAAACTGTACTAAACCGGACTGGCATGCTGAAACTGTACTAAACCAGACTGGCATGCTGAAACTGTACTAAACCAGACTGGCATGCTGAAACTGTACTAAACCAGACTGGCATACTGAAACTGTACTAAACCAGACTGGCATGCTGAAACTGTACTAAACCGGACTGGCATGCTGAAACTGTACTAAACCAGACTGGCATACTGAAACTGTACTAAACCGGACTGGCATGCTGAAACTGTACTAAACCAGACTGGCATGCTGAAACTGTACTAAACCAGACTGGCATGCTGAAACTGTACTAAACCAGACTGGCATACTGAAACTGTACTAAACCGGACTGGCATGCTGAAACTGTAAAGTGGGTGGGATTATATACTGCCTGATTGGCCCTGTCCGGGGGTATCGTCAGACAGGGAAACAGTGTCCCCCGACCCCCTCGTCTCAGTCCCCAGTATCTATGCTGCTATAGTCTATGTGCCGGGGGGCTAGGGTCAGTCTGTCCTGTCTGGTGTACTTCTCTCCTTAAGTTTGCTCATATCTCTCTCTCTCGCTCTCTCTCTCCCCTCCCGGAGGACCTGAGCCCTAGGACCATGCCTCAGGACTAGCTGGCCTGGCGACTCCTGTCTGTCCCTGTCCCCAGTCCACCTGGCCTGATGACTCCTGTCTGTCCCTGTCCCCAGTCCACCTGGCCTGATGACTCCTGTCTGTCCCTGTCCCCAGTCCACCTGGCCTGATGACTCCTGTCTGTCCCCGTCCCCAGTCCACCTGGCCTGATGACTCCTGTCTGTCCCTGTCCCCAGTCCACCTGGCCTGATGACTCCTGTCTGTCCCTGTCCCCAGTCCACCTGGTCTGATGACTCCTGTCTGTCCCCGTCCCCAGTCCACCTGGCCTGATGACTCCTGTCTGTCCCTGTCCCCAGTCCACCTGGTCTGATGACTCCTGTCTGTCCCTGTCCCCAGTCCACCTGGTCTGATGACTCCTGTCTGTCCCTGTCCCCAGTCCACCTGGCCTGATGACTCCTGTCTGTCCCTGTCCCCAGTCCACCTGGTCGTGATGCCGATCCAGTTTCTGCTGTTCTGCCTGTAGCTATGGAACCCTGACCTGTTTACCGGACGTGCTACCTTGTCCCAGACCTGCTGTTTTCGACCCTCTCTCTACCACACCTGCTGTCTCGACCTCTGAATGCTCGGCTATGAAAAGCCAACTGACATTTACTCCTGAGGTGCTGACCTGTTGCACCCTCTACAACCACTGTGATTATTATTTGACCCTGCTGGTCATCTATGAACGTTTGAACATCTTGAAGAACGATCTGGCCTTAACGGCCGTGTACTCTTCTTGTACAAAATCTGAAGAACATAGGCCCATCCAGGTACTTTCCTCAGGTGCTGGAGTTGTAGACAAACTCATAGAAAACAGAAAGGAAAACGCTGCACACTACTGCTCATACTCCCAGGTGATATTTATTTATAACAACGTTTCCACCCTCAGGTCTTCATCAGGCGTCCATATCCCAGGTGGGGGTGGAAGGTCTCAGTGACATCACTTCCTGATACAGGTGAATGTATAACATAGGTTCACAATATTAACATTCAATGTATCAAAATATATGTTCATATACAAGGAATGTGATCAATATTTACAGTAATATACATACAATATTCATACAATGTTCAATTAGGATAAAATAAAACACAATTTGGACATATTGAAACTATAAAAATGGTTTCAAGTCAAACTCCTCGTTAAGGCCTTGTGGATCCAGAAAGATTCCCTTTGAAGAAGTTTCCTCTCAATGTCCCCTCCGCTGCGTGACATCTTGACCAGTTCTATTCCTGTCACGGATTCGGCCGAGGCTGCTCCTCCTCCTTGCTCGGGCAGGCTTCGGCGTTCGTCGTCCCCGGAGTACTAGCTGCTGCCGATCGATGTTTCAGGGTTTGTCTAGTTTAGTCTTTATTGTTTACACCTGTTCCCCATTATGTTTGATTGTATTCCATATATTTACCCCTGTCTCTCATTTGGAATTTGTGTGTTATTGTTCATTGTTACGTGTGTCGTTGGTGAGCGGGTTAGTTCCTCCCTGTGTGGAGGTTTTCTGTGTTGTGTTCTTTACTTCGTTTAGTAAAGTACGTTTCTTAGAGTTTCTGCGTCCTGCGCCTGACTTCTTCCACCGCATTACACTGACATTCGTGACAATTCCAGTGTATCTCAGAGAATTAATAGGAGGTCCAGCTTGTATAAAAATGAACAGCAACCAGATGTTTTGTTTCACCTGCCCGTATGTAGCTGCAGTGCTCACAGATCCGTGTCTTAAGGCTTCTGCGGGCTTTCTCTATGTAAAACAGACCACAAGGACATTTCAACATGTAAACAACATTGGTGGACATGCAGGTAATCAGGCCTTTGATCTTAAATATTTGTCCTGTGTGAGGGTGGGTAAATGAGTTGCATTTGTACGTGAAGCTGCATTGAACACATTGGCCAGATTTGTAATTACCCTCAGGAACCTTGTCCAAGAAAGTTTCCATTTTCTCTGGTGGGTAATCAGATTTAACCACGTCTCTCACGTTTGGGGGTCTTTTTAAAGACCACACGTGGTGGATATTTAAAAATGGGTTTCAATTGTGGGTCAGTATCAATAATGTACCAGTGCTTCCTGATAATGTCCTTAAATGCCTTCCCCAATGGTGAGTATTGGGTGAAGCATGACGGGACACGTTCTGTTTTTTCTTTAACTTTTGGTTGAAGGCTTTTCCAACTGTGTTAGTCCTTCAGAACGATCATTGGCATGCTTTACCCAATTGTCTTTGTACCCCCCTTTCCTTAAACCTCTGTGTCTCGGTCCGTGGTCTGTTTCAGCTAAGAAGCATCAGAGCTGCATATTATTCTGATGCGACTGAATTGACTTTATAGAGAGACTTTTAATAAGTGGAGGTGGAGGAAAGCTGTCACCTCCAAGGAGGGTGTTCCGGTCCGTAGGTCTCCTATAGAGATCTGTAGAGAGGGAGGTGTTGTCCTTAATAACCATCACATCAAGAAAACGGATTTGTGATAGGGTCATAGTTAATGGTGAAATGAAGGTGTGTTCATTCATAGAGTTTAGATAAGCATGGAATTCCAAGAGTATAGATCACGAAAATGTCATCCAAATATCTCAGAATGAGGAGAATATTGGCGAGAAAAGGGTTAAGGTCTGGATTCAGCACCACCTGTTTTGTACTCTTCCTATAATCTCCACCCGGCACCGGCACCGGGCCACCCCTCAGAGCCTGGTTCCTCTCTACCCAGTACAGCCAGAAGAGGACTGGCCACCCCTCAGAGCCTGGTTCCTCTCTAGGTTTCTTCCTAGGTTCCTGCCTCTCTAAGGAGATTTTCCTAGCCACCGTGCTTCTACATCTGCATTGCTTGCTGTTTTGGGGGTTTTAGGGCTGGGTTTCTGTATAAGCACTTCGTAACATCTGCTGATGTAAAAAGGGCTTTATAGATCAATTTGATTGATTGGTATACTAAAACTGTACTAAGCCAGCCTGGCATGCTGAAACTGTACTAAACCAGACTGGCATGCTGAAACTGTACTAAACCGGACTGGCATGCTGAAACTGTACTAAACCAGACTGGCATGCTGAAACTGTACTAAACCAGACTGGCATGCTGAAACTGTACTAAACCAGACTGGCATGCTGAAACTGTACTTAACCAGGCTGGCATGCTGAAACTGTACTAAACCAGACTGGCATGCTGAAACTGTACTAAACCAGACTGGCATGCTGAAACTGTACTAAACCAGACTGGCATGCTGAAACTGTACTTAACCAGGCTGGCATGCTGAAACTGTACTAAACCAGACTGGCATGTTGAAACTGTACTAAACCAGACTGGCATGCTGAAACTGTACTAAACCAGACTGGCATACTGAAACTGTACTAAACCAGACTGGCATACTGAAACTGTACTAGACTGGCATACTGAAACTGTACTAAACCAGACTGGTATGCTGAAACTGTACTAAACCAGACTGGCATGCTGAAACTGTACTAAACCAGACTGGCATGTTGAAACTGTATTAAACCAGACTGGCATACTGAAACTGTACTAAACCAGACTGGCATACTGAAACTGTACTAGACTGGCATACTGAAACTGTACTAAACCAGCCTGGCATGCTGAAACTGTACTAAACCAGACTGGCATGCTGAAACTGTACTAAACCAGACTGGCATGCTGAAACTGTACTAAACCAGACTGGTATGCTGAAACTGTATTAAACCAGACTGACATGTTGAAACTGTATTAAACCAGACTGGCATACTGAAACTGTACTAAACCAGACTGGCATACTGAAACTGTACTAGACTGGCATACTGAAACTGTACTAAACCAGACTGGTATGCTGAAACTGTACTAAACCAGACTGGCATGCTGAAACTGTACTAAACCAGACTGGCATGCTGAAACTGTACTAAACCAGACTGGCATGCTGAAACTGTACTAAACCAGACTGGCATGCTGAAACTGTACTAAACCAGACTGGCATGTTGAAACTGTACTAAACCAGCCTGGTATGCTGAAACTGTACTAAACCAGACTGGCATGTTGAAACTGTATTAAACCAGACTGGCATACTGAAACTGTATTAAACCAGACTGGCATACTGAAACTGTACTAAACCAGGCTGGTATGCTGAAACTGTACTAAACCAGACTGACATGCTGAAACTGTACTAAACCAGACTGGCATGCTGAAACTGTACTAAACCAGACTGGCATACTGAAACTGTACTAAACCAGACTGACATGCTGAAACTGTACTAAACCAGACTGGCATGCTGAAACTGTACTAAACCAGACTGACATGCTGAAACTGTACTAAACCAGACTGGCATACTGAAACTGTACTAAACCAGGCTGGTATGCTGAAACTGTACTAAACCAGACTGACATGCTGAAACTGTATTAAACCAGACTGGCATGCTGAAACTGTACTAAACCAGACTGGCATACTGAAACTGTACTAAACCAGACTGGCATACTGAAACTGTACTAAACCAGACTGGCATACTGAAACTGTACTAAACCAGACTGGCATGCTGAAACTGTACTTAACCAGACTGGCATGCTGAAACTGTACTAAACCAGACTGGCATGCTGAAACTGTACTAAACCAGACTGGCATGCTGAAACTGTACTAAACCAGACTGGCATGCTGAAACTGTACTAAACCAGACTGGCATGCTGAAACTGTACTAAACCAGACTGACATGCTGAAACTGTACTAAACCAGACTGGCATGCTGAAACTGTACTAAACCAGCCTGGCATGCTGAAACTGTACTAAACCAGACTGGTATACTGAAACTGTACTAACACTTGACCCCACTCCGTCTTACCCAGCCAGGCGCCATTGAAAAGCTAGCTATTCGACAACGCAAGTTGACTGAGTTTCACAGAACCCCATCAGCTACATCAGCATATATCCACTGTATGTGTGAGTAACACGAGGAGGGTCCACAGATGGACTCTGTTAGTGAGCTCCTGGCAGTGAGGAAAACCAGCAGTCCTAGGCCTTTCACATGAGCATCCATTAAACCAAAAACACTGAAAACATTGTTTGTGTATCACCGAAAGCTTAAGATCACTTGTGGGAGCAGCGAACAGTAAGTGGGCATTAGCCAAAATGCTTTTTACATGGATAAACTGCACTTACAATAATAAACTGCACTTACAATAATATACTGTACTTACAATAATAAACTGCACTTACAATAATATACTGCACTTACAATAATATACTGCACTTACAATAATAAACTGTACTTACAATAATATACTGTACTTACAATAATATACTGCACTTACAATAATAAACTGTACTTACAATAATATACTGTACTTACAATAATATACTGTACTTAAAATAATATACTGCACTTACAATAATATACTGCACTTACAATAATATACTGTACTTACAATAATATACTGTACTTACAATAATATACTGCACTTACAATAATATACTGCACTTACAATAATATACTGCACTTACAATAATAAACTCTACTTACAATAATATACTGCACTTACAATAATATACTGCACTTACAATAATATACTGCACTTACAATAATATACTGCACTTACAATAATAAACTGTACTTACAATAATATACTGTACTTACAATAATATACTGTACTTACAATAATATACTGTACTTACAATAATAAACTGTACTTACAATAATATACTGCACTTACAATAATATACTGCACTTACAATAATATACTGTACTTACAATAATATACTGTACTTAAAATAATATACTGCACTTACAATAATATACTGCACTTACAATAATATACTGCACTTACAATAATAAACTGTACTTACAATAATATACTGCACTTACAATAATATACTGTACTTACAATAATATACTCTACTTACAATAATATACTGTACTTACAATAATATACTGCACTTACAATAATATACTGCACTTACAATAATAGACTGCACTTACAATAATTAACTCTACTTACAATAATATACTGCACTTACAATAATATACTGCACTTACAATAATATACTGCACTTACAATAATAAACTGCACTTACAATAATAAACTGTACTTACAATAATATACTGTACTTACAATAATATACTGTACTTACAATAATATACTGTACCTACAATAATATACTGCACTTACAATAATATACTGCACTTACAATAATATACTGCACTTACAATAATAAACTGTACTTACAATAATAAACTATACTTACAATAATAAACTGTACTTACAATAATATACTGCACTTACAATAATATACTGTACTTACAATAATATACTGCACTTACAATAATATACTGCACTTACAATAATATACTGCACTTACAATAATATACTGCACTTACAATAATATACTGCACTTACAATAATAAACTGTACTTACAATAATATACTGTACTTACAATAATATACTGTACTTACAATAATATACTGTACTTACAATAATAAACTGTACTTACAATAATATACTGCACTTACAATAATAAACTGTACTTACAATAATATACTGTACTTACAATAATATACTGTACTTAAAATAATATACTGCACTTACAATAATATACTGCACTTACAATAATATACTGCACTTACAATAATATACTGTACTTACAATAATATACTGTACTTACAATAATATACTGTACTTACAATAATATACTGCACTTACAATAATATACTGCACTTACAATAATATACTGCACTTACAATAATAAACTCTACTTACAATAATATACTGCACTTACAATAATATACTGCACTTACAATAATATACTGCACTTACAATAATATACTGCACTTACAATAATAAACTGCACTTACAATAATAAACTGTACTTACAATAATATACTGTACTTACAATAATATACTGTACTTACAATAATATACTGTACTTACATTAATAAACTGTACTTACAATAATATACTGCACTTACAATAATATACTGCACTTACAATAATATACTGCACTTACAATAATAAACTGTACTTACAATAATAAACTGTACTTACAATAATATACTGTACTTACAATAATATACTGCACTTACAATAATATACTGCACTTACAATAATATACTGTACTTACAATAATATACTGTACTTACAATAATATACTGTACTTACAATAATATACTGCACTTACAATAATATACTGCACTTACAATAATATACTGCACTTACAATAATAAACTGTACTTACAATAATATACTGCACTTACAATAATATACTGCACTTACAATAATATACTGCACTTACAATAATATACTGTACTTACAATAATATACTGCACTTACAATAATATACTGTACTTACAATAATATACTGCACTTACAATAATAAACTGCACTTACAATAATATACTGTACTTACAATAATATACTGTACTTACAATAATATACTGTACCTACAATAATATACTGCACTTACAATAATATACTGCACTTACAATAATATACTGCACTTACAATAATAAACTGTACTTACAATAATAAACTGTACTTACAATAATAAACTGTACTTACAATAATATACTGCACTTACAATAATATACTGTACTTACAATAATATACTGCACTTACAATAATATACTGCACTTACAATAATATACTGCACTTACAATAATATACTGCACTTACAATAATAAACTGTACTTACAATAATATACTGTACTTACAATAATATACTGTACTTACAATAATATACTGTACTTACAATAATAAACTGTACTTACAATAATATACTGCACTTACAATAATAAACTGTACTTACAATAATATACTGTACTTACAATAATATACTGTACTTAAAATAATATACTGCACTTACAATAATATACTGCACTTACAATAATATACTGCACTTACAATAATAAACTGTACTTACAATAATATACTGCACTTACAATAATATACTGTACTTACAATAATATACTGTACTTACAATAATATACTGTACTTACAATAATATACTGCACTTACAATAATATACTGCACTTACAATAATATACTGCACTTACAATAATAAACTCTACTTACAATAATATACTGCACTTACAATAATATACTGCACTTACAATAATATACTGCACTTACAATAATATACTGCACTTACAATAATAAACTGTACTTACAATAATATACTGTACTTACAATAATATACTGTACTTACAATAATATACTGTACTTACAATAATAAACTGTACTTACAATAATATACTGCACTTACAATAATATACTGCACTTACAATAATATACTGCACTTACAATAATAAACTGTACTTACAATAATAAACTGTACTTACAATAATATACTGTACTTACAATAATATACTGCACTTACAATAATATACTGCTACATTACAACTAATATACTGTACTTACAATAATATACTGTACTTACAATAATATACTGCACTTACAATAATATACTGCACTTACAATAATATACTCCACTTACAATAATAAACTGTACTTACAATAATAAACTGTACTTACAATAATAAACTGTACTTACAATAATATACTGCACTTACAATAATATACTGCACTTACAATAATATACTATACTTACAATAATATACTGCACTTACAATAATATACTGTACTTACAATAATATACTGCACTTACAATAATAAACTGTACTTACAATAATATACTGCACTTACAATAATATACTGCACTTACAATAATATACTGCACTTACAATAATATACTGTACTTACAATAATATTCTGTACTTACAATAATATACTGTACTTACAATAATATACGGTACTTACAATAATATTCTGTACCTACAATAATATACTGCACTTACAATAATATACTGCACTTACAATAATATACTGCACTTACAATAATATACTGCACTTACAATAATATACTGCACTTACAATAATATACTGCACTTACAATAATATACTGTACTTACAATAATATTCTGTACCTACAATAATATACTGCACTTACAATAATATACTGCACTTACAATAATATACTGCACTTACAATAATATACTGCACTTACAATAATATACTGCACTTACAATAATATACTGCACTTACAATAATATACTGTACTTACAATAATATTCTGTACCTACAATAATATACTGCACTTACAATAATATACTGCACTTACAATAATATACTGCACTTACAATAATATACTGCACTTACAATAATATACTGCACTTACAATAATATACTGCACTTACAATAATATACTGTACTTACAATAATATTCTGTACCTACAATAATATACTGCACTTACAATAATATACTGCACTTACAATAATATACTGCACTTACAATAATATACTGCACTTACAATAATATACTGCACTTACAATAATAGTTATGTCTCAAATGCCACCCTATTCCCTGTATAGTGCACTACTTTAGACCAGAGAATGGCACCCTATTCCCTATATAGTGCACTACTTTAGACCAGAGAATTGCACCCTATTCCCTATATAGTGCACTACTTTAGACCAGAGAATGGCACCCTATTCCCTATATAGTGCACTACTTTAGACCAGAGAATGGCACCCTATTCCCTATATAGTGCACTACTTTAGACCAGAGAATGGCACCCCTATTCCCTATATAGTGCACTACTTTAGACCAGAGAATGGCACCCTATTCCCTATATAGTGCACTACTTTAGACCAGAGAATGGCACCCTATTCCCTATATAGTGCACTACTTTAGACCAGAGAATGGCACCCTATTCCCTATATAGTGCACTACTTTAGACCAGAGAATGGCACCCTATTCCCTGTATAGTGCACTACTTTAGACCAGAGAATGGCACCCTATTCCCTATATAGTGCACTACTTTAGACCAGAGAATGGCACCCTATTCCCTATATAGTGCACTACTTTAGACCAGAGAATGGCACCCTATTCCCTATAGAGTGCACTACTTTAGACCAGAGAATGGCACCCTATTCCCTATATAGTGCACTACTTTAGACCAGAGAATGGCACCCTATTCCCTATATAGTGCACTACTTTAGACCAGAGAATGGCACCTATTCCCTATAGAGTGCACTACTTTAGACCAGAGAATGGCACCCTATTCCCTATATAGTGGACTACTTTAGACCAGAGAATGGTACCCTATTCCCTATATAGTGCACTACTTTAGACCAGAGAATGGCACCCTATTCCCTATATAGTGCACTACTTTAGACCAGAGAATGGCACCCTATTCCTATATAGTGCACTACTTTAGACCAGAGAATGGCACCCTATTCCCTATATAGTGCACTACTTTAGACCAGAGAATGGCACCCTATTCCCTATATAGTGCACTACTTTAGACCAGAGAATGGCACCCTATTCCCTGTATAGTGCACTACTTTAGACCAGAGAATGGCACCCTATTCCCTATATAGTGCACTACTTTAGACCAGAGAACGGCACCCTATTCCCTATATAGTGCACTACTTTAGACCAGAGAATGGCACCCTATTCCCTATATAGTGCACTACTTTAGACCAGAGAATGGCACCCTATTCCCTATATAGTGCACTACTTTAGACCAGAGAATGGCACCCTATTCCCTATATAGTGCACTACTTTAGACCAGAGAACGGCACCCTATTCCTATATAGTGCACTACTTTAGACCAGAGAATGGCACCCTATTCCTATATAGTGCACTACTTTAGACCAGAGAACGGCACCCTATTCCCTATATAGTGCACTCACTTTAGACCAGAGAATGGCACCCTATTCCCTATATAGTGCACTACTTTAGACTCAGAGAATGGCACCCTATTCCCTATATAGTGCACTACTTTAGACCAGAGAATGGCACCCTATTCCTATATAGTGCACTACTTTAGACCAGAGAACGGCACCCTATTCCCTATATAGTGCACTACTTTAGACCAGAGAATGGCACCCTATTCCCTATATAGTGCACTACTTTAGACCAGAGAATGGCACCCTATTCCCTATATAGTGCACTACTTTAGACCAGAGAATGGCACCCTATTCCCTATAGAGTGCACTACTTTAGACCAGAGAATGGCACCCTATTCCCTATATAGTGCACTACTTTAGACCAGAGAATGGCACCCTATTCCCTATATAGTGCACTACTTTAGACCAGAGAATGGCACCCTATTCCCTATATAGTGCACTACTTTAGACCAGAGAATGGCACCCTATTCCCTATATAGTGCACTACTTTAGACCAGAGAATGGCACCCTATTCCTATATAGTGCACTACTTTAGACCAGAGAATGGCACCCTATTCCCTGTATAGTGCACTACTTTAGACCAGAGAAAGGCACCCTATTCCCTATATAGTGCACTACTTTAGACCAGAGAATGGCACCCTATTCCCTATATAGTGCACTACTTTAGACCAGAGAATGGCACCCTATTCCCCATATAGTGCACTACTTTAGACCAGAGAATGGCACCCTATTCCCTGTATAGAACACTACTTTAGACCAGAGAATGGCACCCTATTCCCTATATAGTGCACTACTTTAGACCAGAGAATGGCACCCTATTCCCTGTATAGAACACTACTTTAGACCAGAGAATAGGCCCTTTTCACGATGACGTCATCTAACTTCCGCCTTTCCGCGTAGCAGGTTAACTTCACTTCCGTTCGCCCGTAACCTGAGACTTCTCAACGAAAATACAACTGTTGACCACTAACTAGCAAGCTAGCTACTTGAAGAAATTCCAAAAGGTACGTTTAAGTTAAATTAGTAAAGTTAAGAGTAATAATGTTTACGTATATGCAATGGTTTGTAACTTGCTAGCGTTATTGTTAATTCATAATTGTTCACTGCCTTAGTTACTTAAAAGTGGGCTAACGTTAGCTAACAACAACTTAGTACCAGATACCGATAACGTTAAAGGTAGCGTTACATTGCTGCCTGGCTGTAATGTAACAAGTTTACTTTAGCTAGCTATCTAACCCTTTGTTAGGCAGTTAGTTTATTCATGAATGTATAGTAACTCACCTATTCAAATACTGTTGTGCATGATAGCTAGATAAATATTGATTCCTGGTCAAAGCTGAATGTTAATTTAGCTGTTTCTTTTCTCTCGGTGTCTGTATCGCAACAGTATCCCATCCAACACCGAAGCATGGCACAATCTTCGAGAAGATGCTATTGCAGTGTACCATTTTGTTCAAACAACAAACAGAAATTCCCGTATCTGAGTTTTCACGATTTCCCTGTTGATGGAGAAATACGTGCCCGTTGGGTGAGGGCGATCAGGAGAGATGAGGGACCAAGTTTTAAGATTCTTCGTGGGGAGCACCTTTGTTTGCAGTCAGCACTTTCCCCCTGAGGATAGATACACATCGGCCAGTGGACGGATCCGTATTAAACAGGGATCAGTGCCGTCTAGATTCCACTGGAATGATTGGGGGTAAGGATAGGTAGACAGCGTTAAACGTAATACTACTGTAATCCAATAATATATTACTTGTACAAAATGTTTAATAATTTAATCCTGATGCAATATAGCTGCTACATTTTGTCATTTTAGGGACTGAAAAGTGATTACCAAAATGTATCATGACAAGCATATGGTTAATTTCACACATATAGGAGGCGGCTCACAAGCTCGGAGTCAGTTTACCAGCGAGCAAGAAAGCGTCTTGGTGTTGCTGTCCTGGATGATTCTGATCATGAGATGCCTGACAGCACAGAGGGTGCTTTGCCTGCAGTGACAAACGATCACGACTATGCCTGCCGTCCTTCTCCTGGTTAGTATTACAAATAAGAGTAACCATGTATCTGTTTGGCAAAAAAAAGTAAAAGTATATGGCAGTTAAGTAAAAATACTATTTTATACTACGATTTGGAGTAACTGGTCTCTCTGTGAAAAGACTTGGCGTTTTAAACCTCATCCATCTTAGAAGCTTCTTCAGTTTTATTTATTGAAAATGGGATGGGATAGATGAGTAATAACTAACCTACCAACATGTATGCTTTTTCTTCCCCTTAAGGTAAACTGGACAGTGCTACTCAAAGAATTCGAGAGTTGGAGCTGCAAGTGTTGTCCCTAGAAATTGAGATCCAGCACCTGACAGTTAAGAAGCAGCATCCACTCCTTTTTAATTTTTGTGTCACAGATGAGGACTATCGCTACTACACACGATTCAGCTCAAAGGAGGTCTTCACCGTGTTTTGGGATTCTGTTTATCCCTCTGCTTCACGGCTTGTATACTGGTCTAAGGCACAGCAAACGGCACATGTGACACCTAGCCCTCACCGAAAACTTCCACTTATTGATGAACTATTTATGTTTCTGTGTCGTGTTGCAGCTGGGCTTCAGGAGAAAACCTTGTCTACCATCTTTGAGGTCAGCCTGTCCACAGTTAGCCGCATCATTTTAACATGGACTAGCTACCTTTACCAGGTTCTTGGCTCACTGCCGGTGTGGATGACAAGAGAGCAGGTGCAGGCCACAATGCCTGATAAGTTCAAGCTCTACTGCCCTCAGGTGAGAGTTATAGTAGACTGCACCGAGATCCGCTGTGAAACACCATCCTCCCTCTCACTACAGTCAGAAACCTTTTCGAGCTACAAAAATAACACCACCTTTAAAGGGCTGATTGGTGTAGCTCCATGTGGTGTTATCACATTTGTATCAAAGCTCTACACAGGCTCCATCTCCGACATGGAAATAACACGGAAATGTCAGATCTTGCATTTACTTCAGCCCGGAGATGAATTAATGGCGGACAAGGGTTTCCTGATCGAGAGGATGTTGTCAGAAGTGGGGCAACACTCGTCATCCCTCCACTGAAAAATCTCCTCAGCTCAGCAGGGAGGACACTCTTAAGACCCAGGCCATCGCCCGGCTGAGGATTTTAGTCGAGAGGGCCATACGGAGGGTGAAGGAGTACCATATCTGGGATGGGCTTGTTCCTCTTTCCACAGTGGGTTCAGTGAATCAGCTGTGGGCCATCTGCTGCCTCATGTCGAACTATCAGGGACCTCTTGACATTAAAGGAGACAAACCAGTCTGATGTTTTTGTCAACTGGAAGTTGTATATTTCCTGAGTAAGCTAGATGGGCTGTAAATAGAAGTACTTTTATATTACTGTATTGTATGTACAAAAAAATGTAAATATGAATTAACTTTGTTGGTAATTTAATTGATCTAATGTTATACTGTATGTTTTTGTTAAGGGTAATAACTTTTTTCATAGCTATTAATGAACCTAATGTGATATATTGTAAAAATATCCAACTATTAACCATGTTATGTGCTTATGTGTCATGGCACTGATGGAACTATTAAATATATGTTTGCAAGCAACTGCTTCCAATCCTTTTGATTTTGGTAAGAGCATTTACAACATCGCAATCCTTTTCAAAATTTGTATTTCAATACATAGATATACAGTATATAACACAATGAAGTTCATTTGCAGTTAAAGAAAAACATGTCGACATTTACATCACAATCCTTTTCAAAATGTGTGTTTCAGTACATAGGAGATATACAGTATATGACAAGTTAATTTGCAGTTAAAGAAAAAAATGTCAAAGGTTCACCTTCCACATTTACCTTAACACTATTTACACATAAAATTCTGCCTTATGTTTTATAACTTAAGAAGACATCCATGTAGATGTTATAATAGAAATGATCAAGCTTCTGTCGCATTGAGTGGATAATCTCCTCATCCCTAAAGATTCTCTCAACTGTGAAGTCAGTGCGGGTATCTGTAATGAAGTCACACCACTGAAGTCCGCTTAAGGCGAGTTGGCCTTGAACCTGATAGTAGTATTTGTGGCTCTTCTTAAGGCAGGCCTGGCCTTTAACTGTGATCAGGTGTTTAACTTGGGTAACATTTTCAACATCGCAACTCTTAACCTCAGCAAGACCAAATGGTGGTGCTTCTGTTGGGCAGAAGACTTTAGCATCCGGGCTGGCTGCAAGGTGAGGTGAATCAGGGTGGATGATGACCCCGCATTGTTTCAGAGAGACATCACAAAAATCAGAATATTGCCTCAGTATCTCAGGTTCCAGATCCAACCCTCTTCTCATAGCAGCTGTCTGAGGAGTTCCTCTCAGAATGCGGGTTGCCAAAGCCTTGGCAGACAACTCCCCACGAACATGGCATATTTCACGGAATCTGCTGGCTGTCAGTCGGGGTTTGCGTACCTGGCTCCACAGCTGGCATTCTGACTGCATTCTTGTTTCTGCTTCAATAGCAGCAGACATCTCCTCTGACACAATCAGGCTGTCCAAATGACATTGTTGTATGTAGTTGGGCTCAAAATCAATGGGAAATTTAAAGTTGTAACCTTCAATAGGCAACTGAGGAAACTCACTGGCACCAGGGTGTTTAATAATATCTCTACTTAATTCTAGAGGGCACTGGTAAGAAAGCACAGACCCAAATGGCACAGGGCCAAATTTAGAGTCCACCAAATTAAGGCCCTCAAGCCCGTGCAGCAATTTGCAAATCCCTGGTTGTGGACGGATGTCTTTCAGTTTCTCAGCACTGGCCATGACGTGAGGATCCGGAATAGGCCCTGGCATGAAAGTGAGATATGTCAAGTTTAGATTTCATTAAATGCCACCTTATCTTTTCACTAAAAAAGACAACCACACTCATCCAGTCTCGTACATGCTTCTAATACAAATAAAAAAATATCCACTGAAAGTCTATATAAAAAGTAACAAATAATAATCACTTTTATGTTTGTATTATTTTAGAAATGCACTAAAGTCTTTGTGCTCTAGTACAGGCGGGGGCTCATTCAGACTCACCATCATAGGCTCGGTACAGTGTGCACTTCACACCAGCTCTGACACTTGTTTTTTTCTTAGCCGCTGGTTTACACCGCCATATCATTGGTGGCCACTGGTACAATTCCCTGTGATATAATAATGATGAACAATACATTGTCAAAAGTCAATACAAACTGCAAAGTTCTGCATCAGTGTAACAAATAATGTCTGACCTGTGTCCTAGGCCGGTGCCAGGTCTGCAGTGCGCTGGTGCATGACAGAGGCAATGGCACTGTCTTAAAGCCCATGGTAACATAGTGAGCACTTTGAAAAGAAGTGCTACTATGTGATTACATAGTGCTTTCCCAGCAGAGCAGGAACATGACATGTGATTGAGTACCACAGGAACCTCTGCAGAGTCTAGTGTAACCTGTTCATAGAGACATAACAATTAGTGCTGTACTTACAAAACATTTTTTCTGCGTTTCATTATAAACTACTGTACACAATTTTCAAAACCCAATTTCTTTTTTTTAATTAAGAAAAATTGGCTGTTCTGAAACTTTGACAAGTAGTGCCAACACTTATCGAAAATTTGAACATTTTGAGTTATCACAGAATCTTTCCCAGTCTTTATTGCCGTCAACAACCCACATCGGTTTGTAAGAATTTCGTTGTGTATTAAGTTTAATGATACAAAATCAGAGCTCAGACTGAGAAACAAACTGATCCACAGTGGAACTTTGTGGAATCATTCTTATTAAATCTGCAACCGCAGCAAAACACAACAAAAAGAAAACTTATCTATCTTAACCTATCTTATCATAATGTTAGAGAACTGTTTATCTGAGAAACCTGAAGCCGATGAGCCTCCTCATTTTTCTTCATGGACCTGTAACATCGCCCTCTCACTGTCACCTCACCGTTAACTACACTTGAGACTGTTTCAATACAGTGATTGGGAGAAAGGGCGCAGCATTAGCCATTAATACATTACTGACTCTTATTTTACGGTCGATACAAACAGCAGTAATATTAAAAGAGGCTGCAAAACAGAAACTCGTCAGCTCATAACCTTCGCTAGCATAGGGCTAATTTAAGCTAAATAAAGATAAACACGTACCTTCATAATCAAACAGGTAACCTTCAACGAAGAACTTGTAGCCTTTATCAAGCTTCGATCTTGAAGTAAGGGACCACTTGTCAGCAAGTCGTTCTACGTCGTTAAGTCGTATTGGTGGCAGATGTGAAAGGGACTGGGTGAACTCCATAATGATGTGCTACTAGCTAAGCGTTCCTAAGCGACACCGGATGTAAACATAACCTGCATCGCGGCAGAACGGAAGTTGTCTGACGTCACGTGAAAAGGGCCTATGGCACCCTATTCCCTGTATAGAACACTACCTGTGGTCTCTGGTCAAAAGTAGTGCACTATATAGCGAATAGGGTGCCATTTGGGACGAAGCCAATACCATTCAGCCCAACCATCTATTGACCCAGGGGAGTGATGCATTGACCTCATTAACAGAAGACAATTCATAACATATAATCCCCAGTCCCCTATGTACACCACTTAGGATATATCCTCCCTTTCCTCTGCACACACACACACACACACACGCACACGCACACGCACACGCACGCGCACGCACGCACACGCACGCACACACGCACACGCACGCACGCACGCACGCACGCACACACACACACACACACACCACTTAGGAGGATTACTAATTCTCTGTCTGATGGCCTCAGCAGTGTTTACAGCAGGGAGATACAGTGGGGAAAAAAGTATTTAGTCAGCCACCAATTGTGCAAGTTCTCCCACTTAAAAAGATGAGAGAGGCCTGTAATTTTCATCATAGGTACACGTCAACTATGACAGACAAAATGAGATTTAAAAAATCCAGAAAATCACATTGTAGGATTTTTTATGAATTTATTTGCAAATTATGGTGGAAAATAAGTATTTGGTCACCTACAAACAAGCAAGATTTCTGTCTCTCACGGACCTGTAACTTCTTCTTTAAGAGGCTTCTATGTCCTCCACTCGTTACCTGTATTAATGGCACCTGTTTGAACTTGTTATCAGTATAAAAGACACCTGTCCACATCCTCAAACAGTCACACTCCAAACTCCACTATGGCCAAGACCAAAGAGCTGTCAAAGGACACCAGAAACAAAATTGTAGACCTGCACCAGGCTGGGAAGACTGAATCTGCAATAGGTAAGCAGCTTGGTTTGAAGAAATCAACTGTGGGAGCAATTATTAGGAAATGGAAGACATACAAGACCACTGATAATCTCCCTCGATCTGGGGCTCCACGCAAGATCTCACCCCGTGTGGTCAAAATGATCACAAGAACGGTGAGCAAAAATCCCAGAACCACACGGGGGGACCTAGTGAATGACCTGCAGAGAGCTGGGACCAAAGTAACAAAGCCTACCATCGGTAACACACTACGCCGCCAGGGACTCAAATCCTGCAGTGCCAGACGTGTCCCCCTGCTTAAGCCAGTACATGTCCAGGCCCGTCTGAAGTTTGCTAGAGTTCATTTGGATGATCCAGAAGAGGATTGGGAGAATGTCATATGGTCAGGTGAAACCAAAATATAACTTTTTGGTAAAAACTCAACTCTGTGAAGCATGGGGGTGGAAACATCATGCTTTGGGGCTGTTTTTCTGCAAATCAAATCAAATCAAATCAAATTTTATTGGTCACATGCGCCGAATACAACAAGTGCAGACATTACAGTGAAATGCTTACTTACAGCCCTTAACCAACAGTGCGTTTATTTTAAACAAAAAAAGTAAGAATAAAACAACAACAAAAAAAAAAAGTGTTGAGAAAAACAAAGAGCAGAAGTAAAATAAAGTGACAGTAGGGAGGCTATATATACAGGGGGTAACGGTGCAGAGTCAATGTGCGGGGGCACCGGCTAGTTGAGGTAGTTGAGGTAATATGTACATGTGGGTAGAGTTAAAGTGACTATGCATAAATACTTAACAGAGTAGCAGCAGCGTAAAAAGGATGGGGTGGGGGGGCAGTGCAAATAGTCCGGTAGCCATGATTAGCTGTTCAGGAGTCTTATGGCTTGTGGGTAGAAGCTGTTGAGAAGTCTTTTGGACCTAGACTTGGCACTCCGGTACCGCTTGCCGTGCGGTAGCAGAGAGAACAGTCTATGACTAGGGTGGCTGGAGTCTTTGACAATTTTGAGGGCCTTCCTCTGACACCGCCTGGTATAGAGGTCTTGGATGGCAGGGAGCTTTGCCCCAGTGATGTACTGGGCCGTACGCACTACCCTCTGTAGTGCCTTGCGGTCAGAGGCCAAGCAGTTGCCATACCAGGCGGTGATGCAACCAGTCAGGATGCTCTCGATGGTGCAGCTGTAGAATTTTTGAGGATCTGAGGACCCATGCCAAATCTTTTAGTCTCCTGAGGGGGAATAGGCTTTGTCGTGCCCTCTTCACGACTGTCTTGGTGTGCTTGGACCATGATAGTTCGTTGGTGATGTGGACACCAAGGAACTTGAAGCTCTCAACCTGTTCCACTACAGCCCCGCCGATGAGAATGGGGGCGTGCTCAGTCCTCTTTTTTTTCCTGTAGTCCACAATCATCTCCTTTGTCTTGGTCACGTTGAGGGAGAGGTTGTTGTCCTGGCACCACACGGCCAGATCTCTGACCTCCTCCCTATAGGCTGTCTCATCGTTGTCGGGTGATCAGGCCTACCACTGTTGTGTCGTCGGCAAACTTAATGATGGTGTTGGAGTCGTGCCTGGCCATGCAGTCATGGGTGAACAGAGAGTACAGGAGGGGGACTGAGCACGCACCCCCTGAGGGGCCCCCGTGTTGAGGATCAGTGTGGCAGATGTGTTGTTACCTACCCTTACCACCTGGGGGCGGCCCGTCAGGAAGTCCAGGATCCAGTTGCAGAGGGAGGTGTTTAGTCCCAGGATCCTTAGCTTAGTGATGAGCTTAGAGGGCACTATGGTGTTGAATGCTGAGCTGTAGTCAATGAATAGCATTCTCACGTAGGTGTTCCTCTTGTCCAGGTGGGAAAGGGCAGTGTGGAGTGCGATAGAGATTGCATCATCTGTGGATCTGTTGGGGCGGTATGCAAATTGGAGTGGGTCTAGGGTTTCTGGGATTATGCTGTTGATGTGAGCCATGACCAGTCTTTCAAAGCACTTCATGGCTACAGACGTCAGTGCCACGGGTCGGTAGTCATTTAGGCAGGTTATCTTAGAGTTCTTGG
This sequence comes from Coregonus clupeaformis, assembly GCF_020615455.1. Classification (NCBI taxonomy): domain Eukaryota; kingdom Metazoa; phylum Chordata; class Actinopteri; order Salmoniformes; family Salmonidae; genus Coregonus; species Coregonus clupeaformis. The sequence continues at coordinate 164,553 of NW_025534178.1, read as the reverse complement.
GCACGGGGACTATGGTGGTCTGCTTGAAACATGTTGGTATTACAGACTCGGTCAGGGACATGTTGAAAATGTCAGTGAAGACACTTGCCAGTTGGTCAGCACATGCTCGGAGTACACGCCCTGGTAATCCGTCTGGCCCAGCGGCCTTGTGAATGTTGACTTGCTTAAAAGTCTTACTCACATCGGCTACGGAGAGCGTGATCACATAGTCGTCCGGAACAGCTGGTGCTCTCATGCATGCTTCAGTGTTGCTTGCCTCGAAGCGAGCATAGAAGTGGTTTAGCTCGCCTGGTAGGCTTGTGTCACTGGGCAGCTCGCGGCTGTGCTTCCCTTTGTAGTCTGTAATAGTTTTCAAGCCCTGCCACATCCGACGAGCGTCAGAGCCAGTGTAGTATGATTCAATCTTAGACCTGTATTGACTCTTTGCCTGTTTGATGGTTCGTCGGAGGTCATAGCGGGATTTCTTATAAGCTTCCGGGTTAGAGTCCCGTTCCTTGAAAGCGGCAGCTCTACCCTTTAGCTCAGTGCGGATGTTGCCTGTAATCCATGGCTTCTGGTTGGGGTATGTACGTACGGTCACTGTGGGGACGACATCATCGATGCACTTATTGATGAAGCCAGTGACTGATGTGGTGTACTCCTCAATGCTGTCTGAAGAATCCCGAACATGTTCCAGTCTGTGCTAGCAAAACAGTCCTGTAGCTTGGCATCTGCGTCATCTGACCACTTTTTTATTAACCGAATCACTGGTGCTTCCTGCTTCAGTTTTTGCTTATAAGCAGGAATCAGGAGGATAGAGTTATGGTCAGATTTGCCAAATGGAGGGCGAGGGAGAGCTTTGTATGCGTCTCTGTGTGGAGTAAAGGTGGTCTAGAGTTTTTTTCCTCTGGTTGCACATTTGACATGCTGGTAGAAATTAGGTAGAACGGATTTAAGTTTCCCTGCATTAAAGTCCCCGGCCACTAGGAGCGCTGCATCTGGATGAGCGTTTTCCTGTTGATTAATGGCCTTGTACAACTCATTCAGTGCAATCTTTAATGCCAGCATTGGTTTGTGGTGGTAAATAGACAGCTATGAAAAATATAGCTGAAAACTCTCTTGGTAAATAGTGTGGTCTACAGCTTATCATAAGATACTCTACCTCAGGCGAGCAAAACCTCGAGACTTCCTTAGTATTTGATTTTGTACACCAGCTGTTGTTTACAAATATACAGAGACCGCCACCCTTTGTCTTACCGGAGCCAGCCGTTCTGTCCTGCCGATGTAGCGTGTAGCCTGCTAGCTGAATGGTATCATTGTTGTCGTTCAGCCACGACTCCGTGAAACATAAGATATTACAGTTTTTAATGTCCCGTTGGTAGGATAACCGTAATCTTAAATCGTCAATTTTATTCTCAAAAGATTGAACGTTGGCTAATAGTATTGATGGGAGAGGCAGTTTACTCGCTCGCCGTCGGATCCACAAGGCACCCCGACCTACGTCCACGATATCTCCGTCTCTTCCTCAGGCGAATGACGGGGATCTGGGCCTGCCGGGTGTCTGTAGAATATCCCTTCGCGTCCGACTCGTTGAAGAAAAAGTCTTCGTCCAATGCGAGGTGAGTAATCGCTGTCCTGATATCCAGAAGCTCTTTTTGGTTATAAGAGACGATGGCATAAACATTATGTACAAAATAAATTACAAATAACGCGGAAAAACACACATAATAGTACAATTGGTTAGAGGGCTGTAAAACGGCAGCCATCTTCTCCGGCGCTGTTTATGCGAGTTGGGACCAGGACGACTGATCCGTGTAAAGGAAAGAATGAATGGGGCCATGTATTGTGAGATTTTGAGTGAAAACCTCCTTCCATCAGCAAGGGCATTGAAGATGAAACGTGGCTGGGTCTTTCAGCATGACAATGATCCCAAACACACCGCCCGGGCAACGAAGGAGTGGCTTCGTAAGAAGCATTTCGAGGTCCTGGAGTGGCCTAGCCAGTCTCCAGATCTCAACCCCATAGAAAATCTTTGGAGGGAGTTGAAAGTCCGTGTTGCCCAGCGACAGCCCCAAAACATCACTGCTCTAGAGGAGATCTGCATGGAGGAATGGGCCAAAATACCAGCAACAGTGTGTGAAAACCTTGTGAAGACTTACAGAAAACGTTTGACCTGTGTCATTGCCAACAAAGGGTATATAACAAAGTATTGAGAAACTTTTGTTATTCACCAAATACTTATTTTCCACCATAATTTGCAAATAAATTCATTAAAAATCCTACAATGTGATTTTCTTGATTTGTTTTTCTCATTTTGTCTGTCATAGTTGACGTGAACCTATGATGAAAATTACAGGCCTCTCTCATCTTTTTAAGTGGGAGAACTTGCACAATTGGTGGCTGACTAAATACTTTTTTTCCCCACTGTACGTGTGTGTGTGTGTGTGTGTGTGTGTGTGTGTGTGTGTGTGTGTGTGCTCACAGGCTGACAGTAAAGCATGCTGTGTGGGCGCTGCCTATGTCTCTACTCATGAAAGCAACACACACACACACACACACACTGTGCATCACTTCTCCTCTTGATTAATGGTGTTGGATTGTGAATGCTAACCTCCCTCTCCACAGATCCCCGTGGGGTAGCGGTATCACTCCGGTTAGTTTCCGTAGTTACCGACTCGTTTTTTTGACTGCCTGGTTTTCCAAGACCAGCCTGTTAACTGAGTCACAGAACAAGAGGCATTTGCGGTACGGCTTGCTGGAGGTGTTGATATGGGTCATGTCCAAAATGACACCCTGTTCCCTATCTAGTGCACTACTTTGACCACAGCACATAGTGCTCTGTAGTGCACTAGATAGGGAATAGGGTGCTTGGTGGAGGTCTCTCAATCTCAATATGACTCACTCCAGCCACCGCATGGCAAGCGGTACCGGAGCGCCAAGCCCAGGTCCAAAAGGCTTCTTAACACCTTCTACCCCCAAGCCATAAGACTCCTGAACAGCTAATCTATCTATGCATAGTCACTTTACCCCTACCTACATGTAGAAATTACATCCACTAACCTGTACCCCTGCACATTGATTCGGTACCGGTACCCCCTGTATATATAGCCTCATTATTGTTATTTTATTGTGTTACCTTTTTAAACTTTAGTTAATTTAGTAAATATTTTCTTACTCTGCATTGTTGGTTAAGGTTGAAGTCAGAAGTTTACATACACTTAGGTTGGAGTCATTAAAACTCGTTTTTTCAACCACTCCACAAATTTCTTGTTAACAAACTATAGTTTTGGCAAGTCGGTAAGGACATCTACTTTGTGCATGACACAAGTAATTTTTCCAACAATTGTTTACAGACAGATTATTTCACTTATAATTCACTGTATCACAATTCCAGTGGGTCAGAAGTTTACATACACTAAGTTGACTGTGCCTTTAAACAGCTTGGAAAATTCCAGAAAATGATGCCATGGCTTTAGAAACTTCTGATAGGCTAACTGACATCATTTGAGTCAATTGGAGGTGTACCTGTGGATGTATTTCAAGGCCTACCTTCAAACTCAGTGCCTCTTTGCTTGACATCATGGGAAAATAAAAAAAATCTGCCAAGACCTCAGAAGGAAAATGGTAGACCTCCACAAGTCTGGTTCATCCTTGGGAGCAATTTCCAAACGCCTGAAGATACCACGTTCATCTGTACAAACAATAGTACGCAAGTATAAACACCATGGGACCACGCAGCCATCATACCGCTCAGGAAGGAGACACGTTCTGTCTCCTAGAGATGAACGTACTTTGGAGCGAAAAGTGCAAATCAATCCCAGAACGACAGCAAAGGACCTTGTGAAGATGCTCCAAAACTGCAATAAAAAAGCCAGACTACGGTTTGCAACTGCACATGGGGACAAAAATCGTACTTTTTGGAGAAATGTCCTCTGGTCTGATGAAACAAAAATAGAACTGTTTGGCCATAATGAACATCGTTATATTTGGAGGAAAAAGGGGGCACTTGCAAGCCGAAGAACACCATCCCAACCGTGAAGCACGGGGGTGGCAGCATCATGCTGTGGGGGTGCTTTGCTGCAGGAGGGACTGGTGCACTTCACAAAATAGATGGCATCATGAGGAAGGAAAATTATGTAGATATATTGAAGCAACATCTCGAGACATCAGTCAGGAAGTTAAAGCTTGGTTGCAAATGGGTCTTCCAAATGGACAATGACCCCAAGCATACTTCCTAATTCAGAATGCTTTATTGGCATGAAATACAATTAGTAGATATTGCCAAAGCAGTGTAGTGGTACAGCATTTCTCTCCTCCTCTCCTTTCCTCATTCCCTCTCCTCCTCCTCTACCCTCCTCTCCTCCTCCCCTCCTCTCCTCCTCCTCTACCCTCCTGTCCTCCTCCTCTACCCTCCTCTCCTCCTCCTCTCCTCCTCCTCTCCTCCTCCTCTACCCTCCTCTCCTCCTCCTCTCCTCCTCCTCTCCTCCTCCTCTACCCTCCTCTCTCCTCCTCTCCTCCTCCTCCTCCTCCTCCTCCCTCCTCCTCTCCTCCTCCTCTCCTCCTCCTCTCCCCCCTCTCCTCCTCCCCTACCCTCCCTACCCTCCTCCTCTCTACCCTCCTCCTCTCCCTCCTCCTCTACCCTCCTCCTCCTCCTCCCCTCTACCCTCCTCCCTCCCCTCTCCTCTCCTCCTCCTCCCTCTACCCTCCTCTCTCTCCTCCCCTCCTCCTCTCCTCCTCCTCCCTCCTCTCCCTCCCCTCCTCCTCCCCCTCTCCTCCTCCCCTCCTCCTCCTCCCTCCCTCCTCTCCTCTCCCTCCTCTCCCCCCCCTCCCCTCCTCTCCTCCTCCTCTCCTCCCCACCTCTCCTCCTCCTCTCCTCCTCCTCTACCCTCCTCTCTCCTCTGCCAAAGCAGTATAGTGGTCCAGCATTTCAGTAAATCCAGTACAATGAGGATAATGAAATCCAGTTCATTTCAGTAGTATTAATAATAGTACATATAATCATGTATAAAGGTACAACACTACTGCTGTTGTATTGTGGAATCTTCAGTCAATACATTTAATTAAATAAAAATAAGATTATAGAAAGAAAGAATGGGCTTTTTCTTTTAGTTCATTCACTGCCAGGCAAATCCACCAGAGGCACTGCTTTTTAGTCCCAGGTGTAGGACTGACCTGAACACACTGCTGTTCCCTGTATAAATGGAAAACAGAGGAATGACCTAGTCAGTCCTGCATACTACACACCATCTCCTGTAATATGCAGCTAGCAGGTACACCCTCACCTCAAACCACACACACACAATGGTAACTGCCAAAATAAAGGAAACGCCAACATAAAGTGTCTTAACAGGGCGTTGGGCCACAACGAGCCGCCAGAACAGCTTCAATGAGCCTCTGGAACTCTATTGGAGGGATGCAACACAATTTTTCCAAGAGGAATTACATCATTTGGTGTTTTGCTGATGGTGGTGGAAAACGCTTTCTCAGGCGTCGCTGCAGAATCTCCCAGAAGTGTTCAATTGGGTTGAGATCTGTTGACTGAGACACACACACACACACACACACACACACACACACACACACACACACACACACACACACACACACACACACACCACAGCCAGGTTGCACCAGTTCCACCTCGAAATTCGACGTCCGTCCAGGTCCCCAGGACGTCGGGAGATGCCTTCGAAACTGGCCACTAGGGGCAACGGTGAGCGCTATTGCTATCAAGTAGGCTTGTTAGGGCGTTGTGGACTGGGATGGTAAATGGGCGTAAGCCGCAAGCTCCGAAACTCGCTGGTTCAATCCCAGCGCTAGGCTGGTTTTTCCAAACCTTAACCCTTAACCACTCAGAATGACTGCTTAAACGTAACCGGCAAGTTGTGTCTGTTTTTTTGTTTGTTGGTATTTTACCCCATTTTTCTCCCCAATTTCGTCATATCCAATTGGTAGTTACAGTCTTGTCCCATCGCTGCAACTCCCGTACGGACACGGGAGAGGCGAAGGTCAAGAGTCGTGTGTCACAACCCAACCGAGCCGCACTGCTTCTTGACACAGTGCCCGCTTAACCCGGAAGCCAGCCGCACCAATGTGTCGGAGGAAACACCGTACACCTGGTGACCGAGTCAGCGTGCACTGCGCCCGGCCTGCCACAGGAGTCGCTAGAGCGCGATGGGACAAGAACATCCCTGCTGGCCAAACCCTCCCCTACCCTGGACAACGCTGGGCCAATTGGGGGTCCACACACTAACCACACACTAACCACACACTACCACACACTAACCACACACTAACCACACACTAAACACACGCTAACCACACGCTAACCACACACTAACCACACACTAACCACACACTACCACACACTAACCACACGCTACCCACACACTAACCACACACTAAACACACGCTAACCACACGCTAACCACACGCTACCCACACGCTAAACACACGCTAACCACACGCTAACAAACACATGCTAACCACACGCTAACCACACGCTAAACACACGCTAACACACACTGCCCACACACTACCCACGCACTAACCACACGCTACCACACGCTACCCACACGCTACTCACACGCTACCACACACTACCAGCATCAAAGCAAACACCAACAAAATAAATAATATGTAGTGTATCAAACAACCACCTGGTGGCGCTGTGACAGAGCTTTCATAGTGAAATAGTGGTATTCTTCAATTTTGTCAAAACTCATAAAGATCAATCAATTCCCATACAGGGAGACTATTGGCAGGGCCGGACCTAGCCTTTTGTGCGCCTTTCCAATAAATATCCAAGCTCTTATTCTCATGACAATGATCATCGGCTGCTGTTTGACAAATAAAAAGAAACTCCATAATAATCTGACCGTGTAGGCAAGTCTATCCACACTGTATCTGCTGTTGGCTACAGCACACAAGACCAGAGTTGGCACATATATAACATAACCATCAGTACAGTGGAAAATGTGACGGGAGTTATTTTTATGTACACTACGTCCTCACGCACAGCCTTTTATCCGCAACAAATCAATTTGATGGAAACACATCTCTGGTGCGGCTTTTAGAACATTCGCATGAAAATCTGTCACCAATTGGATGGAAACCTAGCTAGTGACTGTCATAACAAGAGGAAAACTGCTGATGCAAAACCAAATTTCGAAGCAGCACCTTGGGCATTCTCCAACAAAACAGTTGGGGTCGGGGCAGGGGGCACTAAGCGACCAATGATGCCTGTTATGGCTAGGGCAGGCCCTGACAACTGAACATTTATGGGATGTATGGAGGTCTCTGGAGCATCTTATTGGCTTCATGAAGACCTCTTCCTTACCTTTCTTTAGCCATGTATATGTACAGGTGTGTGGTCAACCAGATCTCAGCAAATTATAACATTTACTTCAGAATCCAACCTTTGTTCACAGGGGCATAAACATAGATTTTTGACTGTTAAGTTCAGGCATTCATTCTGAGTGGTTAAACTAAGGGTTAAGGTTTGGGAAAGGCTAAAAAAAAATATATATATACATAACTGGGATTAGACCCAGAGCTCGCGGCTTACGCCCCGTCCACCGTCCTCGTCCACCCTCCCCGTCCCCGTCCCCGTCCACCGTCCTCGTCCACCGTCCCCGTCCACCATCCTCGTCCACCATCCCCGTCCACCATCCCCTTTGGTAATACCACCAACTAGATTTGCCCTTACCTGGGAAATGACCCATTTTATCTGTTTTTGGGAGGGTGTGTGTAAGCTGGGAACCAACTCAGCAGCAGCGAGTCCAAAACCGGGCTGTAAGATCCAATAATATATGATGTCAGCAGATTGCAAACACATTTTCCTTGTAAATGAAATGCGTGGAGGAGAGAGAGGGGAGGGGAGGGAGGGGAGGGAGTTGATTCATCGTTTTTGGCCAGTTGGGCCACCATACTCAGAGACAGCTGGGGGACAGCAGGGGGGAAAAATCACTTTCTGAGAAGGGCAGTAGTGTTTGTGAGTGTGCATGTGTGTGAGTGGACGTGTTTAACTATACTTGTGGGGACCAGAAGTCCCCTTCAAGAATAGTAAACAAACAACAATTTGACCAACTGGGTACATTTTGTTAGTCCCCACAATGCTATTTCTAGGTGTTTAGGGTGAAGGTTAGAATTAGTTTTAGGGTTAGGAACTAGGGTTAGGTTTAGGGTTAAGGTTTTGTAGTTAAGGTTAGGGTTAGGTTTAGGGTTAGGGAAAACAGGATATTGAATTGGACTGAATTGTGTGTCCCCAAAAAGATAGTTATACATGACTGTGTGTGTGCGCGCGCTTGTGCGTCTGTGTGTGTGTGTGTGTGTGGGCATCATCCCGAGCTCTTTACCAAGACTGACTGGTCCTCAGGCTGGGATTGTTGATGCAGTATCAGTTACACACATACAAATACACACAAAGGATACACACATGCACGCACGTACACATATTCTGTCACGATTCTCTAAAGCTGAACCCAGAAGCAGACCAGGACAAGGTTAGTTGAATGAAGGTGAGTATTTATTTAAAGACTTAAATGTGGAAGCAGGAGAATCCAGGTGACAGAGCTGGCAGTGGAGGTGAGTTGGTGGGAGTGAATGGGCAGATCCAATGATGTTTCTGAAGCCACAGACGACCAGGCAGCGGTGGAGTGAATGGGCAGATCCAATGATGTCTCTGAAGCCACAGACGACCAGGCAGCGGTGGAGTGAATGTTCCGGAAGAGTAACTGTAGACAGAGGAAACGAAGGTGAGTTCACAGCAAGCAAAAAGTACAGAACAGCAAAACTAACTCTTAGTAATCTGAGGCTGATACGCAGGCACAACATACTGTTCATGGCTAACGATCCGGCAGGGAATGGATGTCAGGTCAGAGCTTATGAAGAGGTGATGATCAGGACCAGGTGTGCAGACAGCTGATGAGATGCAGGTGCGGCTAATCGAGAGATCTCCCGCCTAGCTTCGTCGCCCGGCAACCAGACAGGGTGCGTTCAGGAACCTTCAGGAAACAGACTCCAAGACAGAAAACAGACAACTCAGGCAGAAACAGACTCAGGAAGCGGGATTCATGACAGTACCCCCCCTTCGACAAACGCCACCGGGCGGACTACTCGGGGCGCCAGGATGGAGGCGGTAGAAGTCACGAAGGAGGTCAGCATCAAGGATCTGACGCCGAGGAATCCAACTCCTCTCCTCAGGACCATACCCCTCCCAGTCCACGAGATACTGGAAACCCCGACCCCGCCATCTGGAATCCATGATGCGGTGCACCGTGTAGACAGGACCACCTCCGATCATCAGAGGAGGAGGAGACAGAGTGGGCAGCAGAGGGCTGAGGAGAACAGGCTTGAGGCAGGAGACATGAAAGGTGGGATGGACTCTGAGCGTCCTAGGCAATTTGAGTCGAACCACAACAGGACCAATGAACTTCGGTGACAGCTTCTTCGACTCAGTCCGCAGAGGAAGATCCCGTGTAGCCAACCAGACCTTATCTCCAATGGCATAAGCGGGGGCTGGAATACGGAAACGATTCGCCTGGAGCTGATACCGGTCAGAAACTCTAAGGAGGGCCTTTCTGGCCCGATGCCAGGTCCGGTGGCAACGATGAATGTGGGCCTGGACAGAGGGAACCGAGAGATCCTTCTCCTGAGAAGGAAACAAGGGAGGTTGGTAGCCGTACAGGCACTGGAAGGGAGACATCCCAGTGGCAGATGTAGGGAGAGTATTGTGGGCATACTCGACCCATGGCAACTGAGAGACCCAAGAGGTGGGGTTGGAGGAGACAAGGCAGCGCAGCGTGGATTCCATCTTCTGGTTGGCTCTCTCCGCCTGACCATTAGATTGGGGGTGAAATCCAGATGTGAGACTGACTGTAGCTCCAATGGCCAAACAGAAGGATTTCCAGACAGCAGAGATAAACTGAGGACCACGGTCGGAAACTATGTCTCTGGGCATCCCGTGGACCCTGAAAACATCCCTAACAAGGATCTCGGACGTCTCAGAGGCAGAGGGAAGCTTGGAGACGGGCACAAAGTGGGCGAACTTGCTGAATCTGTCCACAATCGTCAGCATGACCGTGTTCCCATCAGAAGAGGGCAACCCAGTGACAAAGTCCAGGGCCAGATGCGACCATGGTCGCCGGGGAATAGGTAGGGGGTGAAGAAGTCCAGAGCTGGCCCGATTGGTACTCTTATTCTGCGCACAAACTGGACAGGCAGCAACAAACCTCCGGGTATCTTCTCCCATGGCAGGCCACCAAAATCGTCTGCGTAGCAACGCCATCGTCCGAGCCACGCCAGGGTGACAAGCCATCTTGCTGGCGTGGCACCATTGGAGGACAGCAGAACGGACGGACTCAGGCACAAACAACCGACCGGGTGGACCGTTACTAGGACCGGGCTGCGTCCGAAGGGCCGCCATAACCTCCTCCTCAATCCTCCACGTAACTGCTCCCCACGACGAGGTTCTGGGGAAGAATCGTCTCAGGCTTTGCCCAACTCTCCTCCGTCTTGGAGAACATCCGGGACAAGGCGTCCGCCTTGCCGTTCTTAGAACCCTGTTGGAAAGTAAGGGAAAAATTAAAACGTCCAAAAAACAAAGCCCACCTGGCCTGACGGGAGTTGAGACGTCTAGCCGATTGCACGTAAGCAAGATTCTTGTGGTCAGTCCAGACAATAAACGGTTGCTCCGCCCCTTCCAACCAGTGGCGCCACTCCTCCAAGGCAAATTTCACTGCGAGAAGCTCCCGATTACCCACATCATAGTTTCTCTCCGCAGACGAGAGACGACGAGAGTAGAAGGCGCAGGGATGGAGTTTTCCGTCAGTGGAGCTTCGCTGGGACAGGATGGCGCCAACCCCCACATCAGACACGTCCACCTCAACGACAAACTGACGGGCAGTGTCAGGTTGAGAGAGAATCGGGGCGTTGGTGAATCGACTCTTCAAATCCAGAAAAGCTCGGTCTGCCTCAGGATTCCAACAGAAGGTTCTGGTGCTAGAAGTCAGGGCAGTTAATGGAGCGGCCACATGGCTGTAATCATGTATAAATCTACGATAGAAATTCTCAAACCCCAGAAACCTCTGGAGCTGCAATCTCGTACCGGGCTGGGCCCAATCCAGAACCGCCCTAAACTTCTCTTGGTCCATCCTAATCTCTCCCCTGGAGATGATGTACCCGAGAAAGGATGTAGTGTGGACGTGGAAATCACACTTCTCTGCCTTCACAAACAGGCGGTTCTCCAAAAATCGATGCAGAACCTGCTTGACCTGCTGGATGTGGCTGGAAAGATCCTTAGAGAAGATAAGAATGTCATCCAGGTACATGAACACAAATAGACCGATCATATCTCTCGGGACGTCGTTCACCATACTCTGGAACACTGCTGGAGCATTGGTCAGTCCAAACGGCATCACCTGATACTCGAAATGTCCCATAGGTGTATTGAACCCAGTCAACCACTCGTCTCCCTCTCTGATCCGGACCAGATGATACGCATTTGTGTAAATCAAGCTTAGTGAACACAGTAGCACCCTGTAAGAAGTCGAATGCAGAGCTCATCAAGGGCAGGGGATACTTGTTCTTGACAGTAATATAAATCAAACCCCGATAATCAATACAAGGTCAAAAAGAGCCATCCTTCTTACTCACGAAAAAGTAATCCTGCTCCCAGGGGTGATGACGAGGGACGAACGAGACCAGCAGCTAGAGATTCCTTTATGTAGGTCTCCAAGGCTTCACGTTCAGGTCGAGAGATTCTGTATAAACATCCCTTGGGATAGGCAGCTCCAGGGATCAGATTTATAGCACAGTCATATGGTCGGTGGGGAGGAAGTGACAGAGCCTTCTGCTTACTGAACACTTCACCCAAATCGTGATATGTTTCAGGAACTAGGGACAAATCTGGAGGGGCAGAATCAATGACCTGACTGGGAACAGAATGAGAACAGGCAGTCTTAAGGCAGTTAGCATGACATCCAATGCTCCAACTAGATACCTTGCCCGTCAACCAATCGAACGTGGGATTGTGTTCTCTCAGCCAGGGGTATCCAAGAACCAGGGGGGCACGAGGAGATGGCAGAATGAAGAAGGAGATAAACTCTGAATGATTACCTGACAGCAGCATTTTAACAGGTTCAGTCCTCATAGTGATACGTGCCAGTCACGTCTACGTTGGCGCTCCTCCTTGGTTAACCCGTGCCGCCCCACTTGGGTTCAGGATCTGGAGGCAGAAACTCTCCTTTAATCTCGTGTGGTGAATAATGATCGATCCTTCTGGTCCATTTCCTGACTTGAATGGTAACCGAGTAGATGAGTGATTGGAAGACCCCCATCGCTTCTCCCTCCTTCTCTCTCGGATTCTGTTATCCACCCGAATAGATAACGCTACCAAACTGTCCAGGTCACTAGGCTCAGGATAAGAGATCAGTTCATCCTTAAGTTGCTCCGACAACCCCTGATAGAAAACTGCTTGTAGTGACTCCTCATTCCACCCACTCTCCACAGCCAAGGTCCTGAACTCAATAACCAAGTCTGCTACACTGCGAGCTCCTTGGCGAAGCGAGAACAGACGATTAGCTGCGTCCTTACCTCAGACTGGATGGTCAAAAAGCTTCCTCATCTCTGCCGTGAACTCCTGGTATGACGCCATGCAGGTGTCCTGTCGTTCCCATAAGGCTGAAGCCCATTCCAGAGCTCTTCCACGCAGCAGTTCAATTACAAAAGCTATCCTGGCTGCAGGTCAAAAACTAATCCACACTGCATGAGAAATGAACGGCATCTTCCCAAATCCCCTTCGTATTTCTCTGGTGTCGGAACCTTGGGCTCACGGAAGGAAACAGCTCCAGAAGCGGCAGGCGAGAGGGGTGAAACAGGTGGTGGATTCTCCGCCGGCAAACTGAGCTGAGCCTGGATATTCGTTAGACTGGCAGAAAAGTTCAGAACCGATAAAGCTATCTCCTGTAGCGCCGTGCTGTGTTGTCCCAACATCTTCTCTTGATGGGTAATGGCATGGCGAACGGTGTCCAGGTCCGCTGGATTCATTCTTGGTCGGATCGTTCTGTCACGATTCTCTAAAGCTGAACCCAGAAGCAGACCAGGACAAGGAGAGTTGAATGAAGGTGAGTATTTATTTAAAGACTTAAATGTGGAAGCAGGAGAATCCAGGTGACAGAGCTGGCAGTGAAGGTGAGTTGGTGGGAGTGAATGGGCAGATCCAATGATGTCTCTGAACCCATAGACGACCAGACAGCGGTGGAGTGAATGTTCCGGAAGAGTAACTGTAGACAGAGTAAACGAAGGTGAGTTCACAGCAAGCAAAAAGTACAAAACAACAAAACTAACTCTTAGTAACTTGAGGCTGATACGCAGGCACAACATACTGTTCATGGCTAACGATCCGGCAGGGAATGGATGTCAGGTCAGAGCTTATGAAGAGGTGATGATCAGGACCAGGTGTGCAGACAGTTGATGAGATGCAGGTGCGGGTAATCGAGAGATCTCCCGCCTAGCTTCGTCGCCCGGCAACCAGACAGGGTGAGTTCAGGAACCTTCAGGAAACAGACTCCAAGACAGAAAACAGACATCTCAGGCAGAAACAGACTCAGAATGCGGGATTCATGACATATTCACACACGTACGCACGCACGCACACGTAATAGTCTCTCCTCTTTACTCTCTACTAGATGGTAATAGTCTCTCCTCTTTACTCTCTACTAGATGGTAATAGTCTCTGCTCTTTACTCGCTACTAGATGGTAAAAGTCTCTCCTCTTTAATCTCTACTAGATGGTAATAGTCTCTCCTCTTTACTCTCTACTAGATGGTAATAGTCTCTCCTCTTTACTCTCTACTAGATGGTAATAGTCTCTCCTCTTTACTCTCTACTAGATGGTAATAGTCTCTCCTCTTTACTCTCTACTAGATGGTAATAGTATCTCCTCTTTACTCTCTACTAGATGGTAATAGTATCTCCTCTTTACTCTCTACTAGATGGTAATAGTCTCTCCTCTTTAATCTCTACTAGATGGTAATAGTCTCTCCTCTTTACTCTCTACTAGATGGTAATAGTCTCTCCTCTTTAATCTCTACTAGATGGTAATAGTCTCTCCTCTTTACTCTCTACTAGATGGTAATAGTCTCTCCTCTTTACTCTCTACTAGATGGTAATAGTCTCTCCTCTTTACTCTCTACTAGATGGTAATAGTCTCTCCTCTTTACTCTCTACTAGATGGTAATAGTCTCTCCTCTTTACTCTCTACTAGATGGTAATAGTCTCTCCTCTTTACTCTCTACTAGATGGTAATAGTCTCTCCTCTTTACTCTCTACTAGATGGTAATAGTCTCTCCTCTTTACTCTCTACTAGATGGTAATAGTCTCTCCTCTTTACTCTCTACTAGATGGTAATAGTCTCTCCTCTTTACTCTCTACTAGATGGTAATAGTCTCTCCTCTTTACTCTCTACTAGATGGTAATAGTCTCTCCTCTTTACTCTCTACTAGATGGTAATAGTCTCTCCTCTTTACTCTCTACTAGATGGTAATAGTCTCTCCTCTTTACTCTCTACTAGATGGTAATAGTCTCTCCTCTTTACTCTCTACTAGATGGTAATAGTCTCTCCTCTTTACTCTCTACTAGATGGTAATAGTCTCTCCTCTTTACTCTCTACTAGATGGTAATAGTCTCTCCTCTTTACTCTCTACTAGATGGTAATAGTCTCTCCTCTTTACTCTCTACTAGATGGTAATAGTCTCTCCTCTTTACTCTCTACTAGATGGTAATAGTCTCTCCTCTTTACTCTCTACTAGATGGTAATAGTCTCTCCTCTTTACTCTCTACTAGATGGTAATAGTCTCTCCTCTTTACTCTCTACTAGATGGTAATAGTCTCTCCTCTTTACTCTCTACTAGATGGTAATAGTCTCTCCTCTTTACTCTCTACTAGATGGTAATAGTCTCTCCTCTTTACTCTCTACTAGATGGTAATAGTCTCTCCTCTTTACTCTCTACTAGATGGTAATAGTCTCTCCTCTTTACTCTCTACTAGATGGTAATAGTCTCTCCTCTTTACTCTCTACTAGATGGTAATAGTCTCTCCTCTTTACTCTCTACTAGATGGTAATAGTCTCTCCTCTTTACTCTCTACTAGATGGTAATAGTCTCTCCTCTTTACTCTCTACTAGATGGTAATAGTCTCTCCTCTTTACTCTCTACTAGATGGTAATAGTCTCTCCTCTTTACGCTCTACTAGATGGTAATAGTCTCTCCTCTTTACTCTCTACTAGATGGTAATAGTCTCTCCTCTTTACTCTCTACTAGATGGTAATAGTCTCTCCTCTTTACTCTCTACTAGATGATAATAGTATCTCCTCTTTACTCTCTACTAGATGGTAATAGTCTCTCCTCTTTACTCTCTACTAGATGGTAATAGTCTCTCCTCTTTACTCTCTACTAGATGATAATAGTATCTCCTCTTTACTCTCTACTTGATGGTAATAGTATCTCCTCTTTACTCTCTACTAGATGATAATAGTCTCTCCTCTTTACTCTCTACTAGATGATAATAGTATCTCCTCTTTACTCTCTACTAGATGGTAATAGTCTCTCCTCTTTACTCTCTACTTGATGGTAATAGTCTCTCCTCTTTACTCTCTACTAGATGGTAATAGTCTCTCCTCTTTACTCTCTACTAGATGGTAATAGTCTCTCCTCTTTACTCTCTAATAGATGATAATAGTATCTCCTCTTTACTCTCTACTAGATGGTAATAGTCTCTCCTCTTTACTCTCTACTAGATGATAATAGTCTCTCCTCTTTAATCTCTACTAGATGGTAATAGTCTCTCCTCTTTACTCTCTACTAGATGGTAATAGTCTCTCCTCTTTACTCTCTACTAGATGGTAATAGTCTCTCCTCTTTACTCTCTACTAGATGATAATAGTATCTCCTCTTTACTCTCTACTAGATGGTAATAGTCTCTCCTCTTTACTCTCTACTAGATGATAATAGTATCTCCTCTTTACTCTCTACTAGATGGTAATAGTCTCTCCTCTTTACTCTCTACTAGATGGTAATAGTCTCTCCTCTTTACTCTCTACTAGATGGTAATAGTCTCTCCTCTTTACTCTCTACTAGATGGTAATAGTCTCTCCTCTTTACTCTCTACTAGATGGTAATAGTCTCTCCTCTTTACTCTCTACTAGATGGTAATAGTCTCTCCTCTTTACTCTCTACTAGATGGTAATAGTCTCTCCTCTTTACTCTCTACTAGATGGTAATAGTCTCTCCTCTTTACTCTCTACTAGATGGTAATAGTCTCTCCTCTTTACTCTCTACTAGATGGTAATAGTCTCTCCTCTTTACTCTCTACTAGATGGTAATAGTCTCTCCTCTTTACTCTCTACTAGATGGTAATAGTCTCTCCTCTTTACTCTCTACTAGATGGTAATAGTCTCTCCTCTTTACTCACTAGATGGTAATAGTCTCTCCTCTTTACTCTCTACTAGATGGTAATAGTCTCTCCTCTTTACTCTCTACTAGATGGTAATAGTCTCTCCTCTTTACTCTCTACTAGATGGTAATAGTCTCTCCTCTTTACTCTCTACTAGATGGTAATAGTCTCTCCTCTTTACTCTCTACTAGATGGTAATAGTCTCTCCTCTTTACTCTCTACTAGATGGTAATAGTCTCTCCTCTTTACTCTCTACTAGATGGTAATAGTCTCTCCTCTTTACTCTCTACTAGATGGTAATAGTCTCTCCTCTTTACTCTCTACTAGATGGTAATAGTCTCTCCTCTTTACTCTCTACTAGATGGTAATAGTCTCTCCTCTTTACTCTCTACTAGATGGTAATAGTCTCTCCTCTTTACTCTCTACTAGATGGTAATAGTCTCTCCTCTTTACTCTCTACTAGATGGTAATAGTCTCTCCTCTTTACTCTCTACTAGATGGTAATAGTCTCTCCTCTTTAATCTCTACTAGATGGTAATAGTCTCTCCTCTTTACTCTCTACTAGATGGTAATAGTCTCTCCTCTTTACTCTCTACTAGATGGTAATAGTCTCTCCTCTTTACTCTCTACTAGATGGTAATAGTCTCTCCTCTTTACTCTCTACTAGATGGTAATAGTCTCTCCTCTTTACTCTCTACTAGATGGTAATAGTATCTCCTCTTTACTCTCTACTAGATGATAATAGTATCTCCTCTTTACTCTCTACTAGATGGTAATAGTCTCTCCTCTTTACTCTCTACTAGATGATAATAGTCTCTCCTCTTTACTCTCTACTAGATGGTAATAGTCTCTCCTCTTTACTCTCTACTAGATGGTAATAGTCTCTCCTCTTTACTCTCTACTAGATGGTAATAGTCTCTCCTCTTTACTCTCTACTAGATGGTAATAGTCTCTCCTCTTTACTCTCTACTAGATGATAATAGTATCTCCTCTTTACTCTCTACTAGATGGTAATAGTCTCTCCTCTTTACTCTCTACTAGATGGTAATAGTCTCTCCTCTTTAATCTCTACTAGATGGTAATAGTCTCTCCTCTTTACTCTCTACTAGATGGTAATAGTCTCTCCTCTTTACTCTCTACTAGATGGTAATAGTCTCTCCTCTTTACTCTCTACTAGATGATAATAGTATCTCCTCTTTACTCTCTACTAGATGGTAATAGTCTCTCCTCTTTACTCTCTACTAGATGATAATAGTCTCTCCTCTTTACTCTCTACTAGATGGTAATAGTCTCTCCTCTTTACTCTCTACTAGATGGTAATAGTCTCTCCTCTTTACTCTCTACTAGATGGTAATAGTCTCTCCTCTTTACTCTCTACTAGATGGTAATAGTCTCTCCTCTTTACTCTCTACTAGATGGTAATAGTCTCTCCTCTTTACTCTCTACTAGATGGTAATAGTCTCTCCTCTTTACTCTCTACTAGATGGTAATAGTCTCTCCTCTTTACTCTCTACTAGATGGTAATAGTCTCTCCTCTTTACTCTCTACTAGATGGTAATAGTCTCTCCTCTTTACTCTCTACTAGATGGTAATAGTCTCTCCTCTTTACGCTCTACTAGATGGTAATAGTCTCTCCTCTTTAATCTCTACTAGATGGTAATAGTCTCTCCTCTTTACTCTCTACTAGATGGTAATAGTCTCTCCTCTTTACTCTCTACTAGATGATAATAGTATCTCCTCTTTACTCTCTACTAGATGGTAATAGTCTCTCCTCTTTACTCTCTACTAGATGGTAATAGTCTCTCCTCTTTACTCTCTACTAGATGATAATAGTATCTCCTCTTTACTCTCTACTTGATGGTAATAGTATCTCCTCTTTACTCTCTACTAGATGATAATAGTCTCTCCTCTTTACTCTCTACTAGATGATAATAGTCTCTCCTCTTTACTCTCTACTAGATGGTAATAGTCTCTCCTCTTTACTCTCTACTTGATGGTAATAGTCTCTCCTCTTTACTCTCTACTAGATGGTAATAGTCTCTCCTCTTTACTCTCTACTAGATGGTAATAGTCTCTCCTCTTTACTCTCTACTAGATGATAATAGTCTCTCCTCTTTACTCTCTACTAGATGGTAATAGTCTCTCCTCTTTACTCTCTACTAGATGATAATAGTCTCTCCTCTTTAATCTCTACTAGATGGTAATAGTCTCTCCTCTTTACTCTCTACTAGATGGTAATAGTCTCTCCTCTTTACTCTCTACTAGATGGTAATAGTCTCTCCTCTTTACTCTCTACTAGATGATAATAGTCTCTCCTCTTTACTCTCTACTAGATGATAATAGTCTCTCCTCTTTACTCTCTACTAGATGGTAATAGTCTCTCCTCTTTACTCTCTACTAGATGGTAATAGTCTCTCCTCTTTACTCTCTACTAGATGGTAATAGTCTCTCCTCTTTACTCTCTACTAGATGGTAATAGTCTCTCCTCTTTACTCTCTACTAGATGGTAATAGTCTCTCCTCTTTACTCTCTACTAGATGGTAATAGTCTCTCCTCTTTACTCTCTACTAGATGGTAATAGTCTCTCCTCTTTACTCTCTACTAGATGGTAATAGTCTCTCCTCTTTACTCTCTACTAGATGGTAATAGTCTCTCCTCTTTACTCTCACTAGATGGTAATAGTCTCTCCTCTTTACTCTCTACTAGATGATAATAGTCTCTCCTCTTTACTCTCTACTAGATGGTAATAGTCTCTCCTCTTTACTCTCTACTAGATGGTAATAGTCTCTCCTCTTTACTCTCTACTAGATGGTAATAGTCTCTCCTCTTTACTCTCTACTAGATGGTAATAGTCTCTCCCTCTTTACTCTCTACTAGATGGTAATAGTCTCTCCTCTTTACTCTCTACTAGATGGTAATAGTCTCTCCTCTTTACTCTCTACTAGATGATAATAGTATCTCCTCTTTACTCTCTACTAGATGGTAATAGTCTCTCCTCTTTACTCTCTACTAGATGGTAATAGTCTCTCCTCTTTACTCTCTACTAGATGGTAATAGTCTCTCCTCTTTAACTCTCTCTACTAGATGGTAATAGTCTCTCCTCTTTACTCTCTACTAGATGGTAATAGTCTCTCCTCTTTACTCTCTACTAGATGATAATAGTCTCTCCTCTTTACTCTCTACTAGATGGTAATAGTCTCTCCTCTTTACTCTCTACTAGATGATAATAGTCTCTCCTCTTTACTCTCTACTAGATGGTAATAGTCTCTCCTCTTTACTCTCTACTAGATGGTAATAGTCTCTCCTCTTTACTCTCTACTAGATGGTAATAGTCTCTCCTCTTTACTCTCTACTAGATGGTAATAGTCTCTCCTCTTTACTCTCTACTAGATGGTAATAGTCTCTCCTCTTTACTCTCTACTAGATGATAATAGTCTCTCCTCTTTACTCTCTACTAGATGGTAATAGTCTCTCCTCTTTACTCTCTACTAGATGGTAATAGTCTCTCCTCTTTACTCTCTACTAGATGGTAATAGTCTCTCCTCTTTACTCTCTACTAGATGGTAATAGTCTCTCCTCTTTACTCTCTACTAGATGGTAATAGTCTCTCCTCTTTACTCTCTACTAGATGATAATAGTCTCTCCTCTTTACTCTACTAGATGGTAATAGTCTCTCCTCTACTCTCTACTAGATGGTAATAGTCTCTCCTCTTTACTCTCTACTAGATGGTAATAGTCTCTCCTCTTTACTCTCTACTAGATGGTAATAGTCTCTCCTCTTTACTCTCTACTAGATGGTAATAGTCTCTCCTCTTTACTCTCTACTAGATGATAATAGTCTCTCCTCTTTACTCTCTACTAGATGGTAATAGTCTCTCCTCTTTACTCTCTACTAGATGGTAATAGTCTCTCCTCTTTACTCTCTACTAGATGGTAATAGTCTCTCCTCTTTACTCTCTACTAGATGGTAATAGTCTCTCCTCTTTACTCTCTACTAGATGGTAATAGTCTCTCCTCTTTACTCTCTACTAGATGGTAATAGTCTCTCCTCTTTACTCTCTACTAGATGGTAATAGTCTCTCCTCTTTACTCTCTACTAGATGGTAATAGTCTCTCCTCTTTACTCTCTACTAGATGGTAATAGTCTCTCCTCTTTACTCTCTACTAGATGGTAATAGTCTCTCCTCTTTACTCTCTACTAGATGGTAATAGTCTCTCCTCTTTACTCTCTACTAGATGGTAATAGTCTCTCCTCTTTACTCTCTACTAGATGGTAATAGTCTCTCCTCTTTACTCTCTACTAGATGGTAATAGTCTCTCCTCTTTACTCTCTACTAGATGGTAATAGTCTCTCCTCTTTACTCTCTACTAGATGGTAATAGTCTCTCCTCTTTACTCTCTACTAGATGATAATAGTCTCTCCTCTTTACTCTCTACTAGATGGTAATAGTCTCTCCTCTTTACTCTCTACTAGATGGTAATAGTCTCTCCTCTTTACTCTCTACTAGATGGTAATAGTCTCTCCTCTTTACTCTCTACTAGATGGTAATAGTCTCTCCTCTTTACTCTCTACTAGATGGTAATAGTCTCTCCTCTTTACTCTCTACTAGATGATAATAGTCTCTCCTCTTTACTCTCTACTAGATGGTAATAGTCTCTCCTCTTTACTCTCTACTAGATGATAATAGTCTCTCCTCTTTACTCTCTACTAGATGGTAATAGTCTCTCCTCTTTACTCTCTACTAGATGGTAATAGTCTCTCCTCTTTACTCTCTACTAGATGGTAATAGTCTCTCCTCTTTACTCTCTACTAGATGATAATAGTCTCTCCTCTTTACTCTCTACTAGATGGTAATAGTCTCTCCTCTTTACTCTCTACTAGATGATAATAGTCTCTCCTCTTTACTCTCTACTAGATGGTAATAGTCTCTCCTCTTTACTCTCTACTAGATGGTAATAGTCTCTCCTCTTTACTCTCTACTAGATGGTAATAGTCTCTCCTCTTTACTCTCTACTAGATGATAATAGTATCTCCTCCTCTTTACTCTCTACTAGATGGTAATAGTCTCTCCTCTTTACTCTCTACTAGATGATAATAGTCTCTCCTCTTTACTCTCTACTAGATGGTAATAGTCTCTCCTCTTTACTCTCTACTAGATGGTAATAGTCTCTCCTCTTTACTCTCTACTAGATGGTAATAGTCTCTCCTCTTTACTCTCTACTAGATGGTAATAGTCTCTCCTCTTTACTCTCTACTAGATGGTAATAGTCTCTCCTCTTTACTCTCTACTAGATGATAATAGTCTCTCCTCTTTACTCTCTACTAGATGGTAATAGTCTCTCCTCTTTACTCTCTACTAGATGGTAATAGTCTCTCCTCTTTACTCTCTACTAGATGGTAATAGTCTCTCCTCTTTACTCTCTACTAGATGGTAATAGTCTCTCCTCTTTACTCTCTACTAGATGGTAATAGTCTCTCCTCTTTACTCTCTACTTGATGGTAATAGTTTCTCCTCTTTACTCTCTACTAGATGGTAATAGTCTCTCCTCTTTACTCTCTACTAGATGGTAATAGTTTCTCCTCTTTATTCTCTACTAGATGGTAATAGTCTCTCCTCTTTACTCTCTACTAGATGGTAATAGTCTCTCCTCTCTACTCCCTACTAGATGGTAATAGTCTCTCCTCTTTACTCTCTACTAGATGGTAATAGTCTCTCCTCTTTACTCTCTACTAGATGGTAATAGTCTCTCCCTCTTTACTCTCTACTAGATGGTAATAGTCTCTCCTCTTTACTCTCTACTAGATGGTAATAGTCTCTCCTCTTTACTCTCTACTAGATGGTAATAGTCTCTCCTCTTTACTCTCTACTAGATGGTAATAGTCTCTCCTCTTTACTCTCTACTAGATGGTAATAGTCTCTCCTCTTTTACTCTCTACTAGATGGTAATAGTCTCTCCTCTTTACTCTCTACTAGATGGTAATAGTCTCTCCTCTTTACTCTCTACTAGATGGTAATAGTCTCTCCTCTTTACTCTCTACTAGATGATAATAGTCTCTCCTCTTTACTCTCTACTAGATGGTAATAGTCTCTCCTCTTTACTCTCTACTAGATGGTAATAGTCTCTCCTCTTTACTCTCTACTAGATGGTAATAGTCTCTCCTCTTTACTCTCTACTAGATGGTAATAGTCTCTCCTCTTTACTCTCTACTAGATGGTAATAGTCTCTCCTCTTTACTCTCTACTAGATGATAATAGTATCTCCTCTTTACTCTCTACTAGATGGTAATAGTCTCTCCTCTTTACTCTCTACTAGATGGTAATAGTCTCTCCTCTTTACTCTCTACTAGATGGTAATAGTCTCTCCTCTTTACTCACTAGATGGTAATAGTCTCTCCTCTTTACTCTCTACTAGATGGTAATAGTCTCTCCTCTTTACTCTCTACTAGATGGTAATAGTCTCTCCTCTTTACTTTCTGCTAGATGGTAATAGTCTCTCCTCTTTACTCTCTACTTGATGGTAATAGTCTCTCCTCTTTACTCTCTACTAGATGGTAATAGTCTCTCCTCTTTATTCCCTACTAGATGGTAAAAGTCTCTCCTCTTTACTCTCTATTAGATGGTAATATTCTCTCCTCTTTACTCTCTACTAGATGGTAATAGTCTCTCCTCTTTACTCTCTACTAGATGGTAATAGTCTCTCCTCTTTACTCTCTACTAGATGGTAATAGTCTCTCCTCTTTACTCTCTACTAGATGGTAATAGTCTCTCCTCTTTACTCTCTACTAGATGGTAATAGTCTCTCCTCTTTACTCTCTACTAGATGGTAATAGTCTCTCCTCTTTACTCTCTACTAGATGGTAATAGTCTCTCCTCTTTACTCTCTACTAGATGGTAATAGTCTCTCCTCTTTACTCTCTACTAGATGATAATAGTATCTCCTCTTTACTCTCTACTAGATGGTAATAGTCTCTCCTCTTTACTCTCTACTAGATGGTAATAGTCTCTCCTCTTTACTCTCTACTAGATGGTAATAGTCTCTCCTCTTTACTCTCTACTAGATGGTAATAGTCTCTCCTCTTTACTCTCTACTAGATGGTAATAGTCTCTCCTCTTTACTCTCTACTAGATGGTAATAGTCTCTCCTCTTTACTCTCTACTAGATGGTAATAGTCTCTCCTCTTTACTCTCTACTAGATGGTAATAGTCTCTCCTCTTTACTCTCTACTAGATGGTAATAGTCTCTCCTCTTTACTCTCTACTAGATGGTAATAGTCTCTCCTCTTTACTCTCTACTAGATGGTAATAGTCTCTCCTCTTTACTCTCTACTAGATGGTAATAGTCTCTCCTCTTTACTCTCTACTAGATGGTAATAGTCTCTCCTCTTTACTCTCTACTAGATGGTAATAGTCTCTCCTCTTTACTCTCTACTAGATGGTAATAGTCTCTCCTCTTTACTCTCTACTAGATGATAATAGTCTCTCCTCTTTACTCTCTACTAGATGGTAATAGTCTCTCCTCTTTACTCTCTACTAGATGGTAATAGTCTCTCCTCTTTACTCTCTACTAGATGATAATAGTCTCTCCTCTTTACTCTCTACTAGATGGTAATAGTCTCTCCTCTTTACTCTCTACTAGATGGTAATAGTCTCTCCTCTTTACTCTCTACTAGATGGTAATAGTCTCTCCTCTTTACTCTCTACTAGATGGTAATAGTCTCTCCTCTTTACTCTCTACTAGATGGTAATAGTCTCTCCTCTTTACTCTCTACTAGATGGTAATAGTCTCTCCTCTTTACTCTCTACTAGATGGTAATAGTCTCTCCTCTTTACTCTCTACTAGATGGTAATAGTCTCTCCTCTTTACTCTCTACTAGATGGTAATAGTCTCTCCTCTTTACTCTCTACTAGATGGTAATAGTCTCTCCTCTTTACTCTCTACTAGATGGTAATAGTCTCTCCCCTTTACTCTCTACTACGATGGTAATAGTCTCCTCCTCTTTACTCTCTACTAGATGGTAATAGTCTCTCCTCTTTACTCTCTACTAGATGGTAATAGTCTCTCCTCTTTACTCTCTACTAGATGGTAATAGTCTCTCCTCTTTACTCTCTACTAGATGGTAATAGTCTCTCCTCTTTACTCTCTACTAGATGGTAATAGTCTCTCCTCTTTACTCTCTACTAGATGGTAATAGTCTCTCCTCTTTACTCTCTACTAGATGGTAATAGTCTCTCCTCTTTACTCTCTACTAGATGGTAATAGTCTCTCCTCTTTACTCTCTACTAGATGGTAATAGTCTCTCCTCTTTACTCTCTACTAGATGGTAATAGTCTCTCCTCTTTACTCTCTACTAGATGGTAATAGTCTCTCCTCTTTACTCTCTACTAGATGGTAATAGTCTCTCCTCTTTACTCTCTACTAGATGGTAATAGTCTCTCCTCTTTACTCTCTACTAGATGGTAATAGTCTCTCCTCTTTACTCTCTACTAGATGGTAATAGTCTCTCCTCTTTACTCTCTACTAGATGGTAATAGTCTCTCCTCTTTACTCTCTACTAGATGGTAATAGTCTCTCCTCTTTACTCTCTACTAGATGGTAATAGTCTCTCCTCTTTACTCTCTACTAGATGGTAATAGTCTCTCCTCTTTACTCTCTACTAGATGATAATAGTCTCTCCTCTTTACTCTCTACTAGATGGTAATAGTCTCTCCTCTTTACTCTCTACTAGATGGTAATAGTCTCTCCTCTTTACTCTCTACTAGATGATAATAGTCTCTCCTCTTTACTCTCTACTTGATGGTAATAGTCTCTCCTCTTTACTCTCTACTAGATGATAATAGTCTCTCCTCTTTACTCTCTACTAGATGATAATAGTATCTCCTCTTTACTCTCTACTAGATGGTAATAGTCTCTCCTCTTTACTCTCTACTTGATGGTAATAGTCTCTCCTCTTTACTCTCTACTAGATGGTAATAGTCTCTCCTCTTTACTCTCTACTAGATGGTAATAGTCTCTCCTCTTTACTCTCTACTAGATGATAATAGTCTCTCCTCTTTACTCTCTACTAGATGGTAATAGTCTCTCCTCTTTACTCTCTACTAGATGATAATAGTCTCTCCTCTTTAATCTCTACTAGATGGTAATAGTCTCTCCTCTTTACTCTCTACTAGATGATAATAGTCTCTCCTCTTTACTCTCTACTAGATGGTAATAGTCTCTCCTCTTTACTCTCTACTAGATGGTAATAGTCTCTCCTCTTTACTCTCTACTAGATGGTAATAGTCTCTCCTCTTTACTCTCTACTAGATGATAATAGTCTCTCCTCTTTACTCTCTACTAGATGGTAATAGTCTCTCCTCTTTAATCTCTACTAGATGGTAATAGTCTCTCCTCTTTACTCTCTACTAGATGGTAATAGTCTCTCCTCTTTACTCTCTACTAGATGGTAATAGTCTCTCCTCTTTACTCTCTACTAGATGGTAATAGTCTCTCCTCTTTACTCTCTACTAGATGGTAATAGTCTCTCCTCTTTACTCTCTACTAGATGGTAATAGTCTCTCCTCTTTACTCTCTACTAGATGGTAATAGTCTCTCCTCTTTACTCTCTACTAGATGGTAATAGTCTCTCCTCTTTACTCTCTACTAGATGGTAATAGTCTCCTCTTTACTCTCTACTAGATGGTAATAGTCTCTCCTCTTTACTCTCTACTAGATGGTAATAGTCTCTCCTCTTTACTCTCTACTAGATGGTAATAGTCTCTCCCTCTTTACTCTCTACTAGATGGTAATAGTCTCTCCTCTTTACTCTCTACTAGATGGTAATAGTCTCTCCTCTTTACTCTCTACTAGATGGTAATAGTCTCTCCTCTTTACTCTCTACTAGATGGTAATAGTCTCTCCTCTTTACTCTCTACTAGATGGTAATAGTCTCTCCTCTTTACTCTCTACTAGATGGTAATAGTCTCTCCTCTTTACTCTCTACTAGATGATAATAGTCTCTCCTCTTTACTCTCTACTAGATGGTAATAGTCTCTCCTCTTTACTCTCTACTAGATGGTAATAGTCTCTCCTCTTTACTCTCTACTAGATGGTAATAGTCTCTCCTCTTTACTCTCTACTAGATGGTAATAGTCTCTCCTCTTTACTCTCTACTAGATGGTAATAGTCTCTCCTCTTTACTCTCTACTAGATGGTAATAGTCTCTCCTCTTTACTCTCTACTAGATGGTAATAGTCTCTCCTCTTTACTCTCTACTAGATGGTAATAGTCTCTCCTCTTTACTCTCTACTAGATGATAATAGTCTCTCCTCTTTACTCTCTACTAGATGGTAATAGTCTCTCCCTCTTTACTCTCTACTAGATGGTAATAGTCTCTCCTCTTTACTCTCTACTAGATGGTAATACTCTCCTCTTTACTCTCTACTAGATGGTAATAGTCTCCCCTCTTTACTCTCTACTAGATGGTAATAGTCTCTCCTCTTTACTCTCTACTAGATGGTAATAGTCTCTCCTCTTTACTCTCTACTAGATGGTAATAGTCTCTCCTCTTTACTCTCTACTAGATGGTAATAGTCTCTCTCTCTACATGTAATATCTCCTCTTTCTTCTACTAGATGGTAATAGTCTCTCCTCTTTACTCTCTACTAGATGGTAATAGTCTCTCCTCTTTACTCTCTACTAGATGGTAATAGTCTCTCCTCTTTACTCTCTACTAGATGGTAATAGTCTCTCCTCTTTACTCTCTACTAGATGGTAATAGTCTCTCCTCTTTACTCTCTACTAGATGGTAATAGTCTCTCCTCTTTACTCTCTACTAGATGGTAATAGTCTCTCCTCTTTACTCTCTACTAGATGGTAATAGTCTCTCCTCTTTACTCTCTACTAGATGATAATAGTCTCTCCTCTTTACTCTCTACTAGATGGTAATAGTCTCTCCTCTTTACTCTCTACTAGATGGTAATAGTCTCTCCTCTTTACTCTCTACTAGATGGTAATAGTCTCTCCTCTTTACTCTCTACTAGATGGTAATAGTCTCTCCTCTTTACTCTCTACTAGATGGTAATAGTCTCTCCTCTTTACTCTCTACTAGATGATAATAGTCTCTCCTCTTTACTCTCTACTAGATGGTAATAGTCTCTCCTCTTTACTCTCTACTAGATGGTAATAGTCTCTCCTCTTTACTCTCTACTAGATGGTAATAGTCTCTCCTCTTTACTCTCTACTAGATGGTAATAGTCTCTCCTCTTTACTCTCTACTAGATGATAATAGTCTCTCCTCTTTACTCTCTACTAGATGGTAATAGTCTCTCCTCTTTACTCTCTACTAGATGGTAATAGTCTCTCCTCTTTACTCTCTACTAGATGGTAATAGTCTCTCCTCTTTTACTCTCTACTAGATGGTAATAGTCTCTCCTCTTTACTCTCTACTAGATGGTAATAGTCTCTCCTCTTTACTCTCTACTAGATGATAATAGTCTCTCCTCTTTACTCTCTACTAGATGGTAATAGTCTCTCCTCTTTACTCTCTACTAGATGGTAATAGTCTCTCCTCTTTACTCTCTACTAGATGGTAATAGTCTCTCCTCTTTACTCTCTACTAGATGATAATAGTCTCTCCTCTTTACTCTCTACTAGATGGTAATAGTCTCTCCTCTTTACTCTCTACTAGATGATAATAGTCTCTCCTCTTTACTCTCTACTAGATGGTAATAGTCTCTCCTCTTTACTCTCTACTAGATGGTAATAGTCTCTCCTCTTTACTCTCTACTAGATGGTAATAGTCTCTCCTCTTTACTCTCTACTAGATGGTAATAGTCTCTCCTCTTTACTCTCTACTAGATGGTAATAGTCTCTCCTCTTTACTCTCTACTAGATGGTAATAGTCTCTCCTCTTTACTCTCTACTAGATGGTAATAGTCTCTCCTCTTTACTCTCTACTAGATGATAATAGTCTCTCCTCTTTACTCTCTACTAGATGGTAATAGTCTCTCCTCTTTACTCTCTACTAGATGGTAATAGTCTCTCCTCTTTACTCTCTACTAGATGGTAATAGTCTCTCCTCTTTACTCTCTACTAGATGGTAATAGTCTCTCCTCTTTACTCTCTACTAGATGGTAATAGTCTCTCCTCTTTACTCTCTACTAGATGGTAATAGTCTCTCCTCTTTACTCTCTACTAGATGGTAATAGTCTCTCCTCTTTACTCTCTACTAGATGGTAATAGTCTCTCCCTCTTTACTCTCTACTAGATGGTAATAGTCTCTCCTCTTTACTCTCTACTAGATGGTAATAGTCTCTCCTCTTTACTCTCTACTAGATGGTAATAGTCTCTCCTCTTTACTCTCTACTAGATGGTAATAGTCTCTCCTCTTTACTCTCTACTAGATGGTAATATTCTCTCCTCTTTACTCTCTACTAGATGGTAATAGTCTCTCCTCTTTACTCTCTACTAGATGTGTAATAGTCTCTCCTCTTTACTCTCTACTAGATGGTAATAGTCTCTCCTCTTTACTCTCTACTAGATGGTAATAGTCTCTCTCTCTTACTCTCTACTAGATGGTAATAGTCTCCTCTTTACTCTACTAGATGGTAATAGTCTCTCCTCTTTACTCTCTACTAGATGGTAATAGTCTCTCCTCTTTACTCTCTACTAGATGGTAATAGTCTCTCCTCTTTACTCTCTACTAGATGGTAATAGTCTCTCCTCTTTACTCTCTACTAGATGGTAATAGTCTCTCCTCTTTACTCTCTCACTAGATGGTAATAGTCTCTCCTCTTTACTCTCTACTAGATGGTAATAGTCTCTCCTCTTTACTCTCTACTAGATGATAATAGTCTCTCCTCTTTACTCTCTACTAGATGATAATAGTCTCTCTCTACTAGATTATAGTCTCTCTACTCTACTTGATGGTAATAGTCTCTCCTCTTTACTCTCTACTAGATGGTAATAGTCTCTCCTCTTTACTCTCTACTAGATGATAATAGTCTCTCCTCTTTACTCTCTACTAGATGGTAATAGTCTCTCCTCTTTACTCTCTACTAGATGGTAATAGTCTCTCCTCTTTACTCTCTACTAGATGGTAATAGTCTCTCCTCTTTACTCTCTACTAGATGGTAATAGTCTCTCCTCTTTACTCTCTACTAGATGGTAATAGTCTCTCCTCTTTACTCTCTACTAGATGATAATAGTATCTCCTCTTTACTCTCTACTAGGATGGTAATAGTCTCTCCTCTTTAGTGTATAGTCTCTCTTTACTCTCTACTAGATGGTAATAGTCTCTCCTCTTTACTCTCTACTAGATGATAATAGTCTCTCCTCTTTACTCTCTACTAGATGGTAATAGTCTCTCCTCTTTACTCTCTACTAGATGGTAATAGTCTCTCCTCTTTACTCTCTACTAGATGGTAATAGTCTCTCCTCTTTACTCTCTACTAGATGATAATAGTCTCTCCTCTTTACTCTCTACTAGATGGTAATAGTCTCTCCTCTTTACTCTCTACTAGATGGTAATAGTCTCTCCTCTTTACTCTCTACTAGATGGTAATAGTCTCTCCTCTTTACTCTCTACTAGATGGTAATAGTCTCTCCTCTTTACTCTCTACTAGATGGTAATAGTCTCTCCTCTTTACTCTTCTACTAGATGGTAATAGTCTCTCCTCTTTACTCTCTACTAGATGGTAATAGTCTCTCCTCTTTACTCTCTACTAGATGGTAATAGTCTCTCCTCTTTACTCTCTACTAGATGGTAATAGTCTCTCCTCTTTACTCTCTACTAGATGGTAATAGTCTCTCCTCTTTTACTCTCTACTAGATGGTAATAGTCTCTCCTCTTTACTCTCTACTAGATGGTAATAGTCTCTCCCTCTTTACTCTCTACTAGATGATAATAGTCTCTCCTCTTTACTCTCTACTAGATGGTAATAGTCTCTCCTCTTTACTCTCTACTAGATGGTAATAGTCTCTCCTCTTTACTCTCTACTAGATGGTAATAGTCTCTCCTCTTTACTCTCTACTAGATGGTAATAGTCTCTCCTCTTTACTCTCTACTAGATGGTAATAGTCTCTCCTCTTTACTCTCTACTAGATGGTAATAGTCTCTCCTCTTTACTCTCTACTAGATGGTAATAGTCTCTCCTCTTTTACTCTCTACTAGATGGTAATAGTCTCTCCTCTTTACTCTCTACTAGATGGTAATAGTCTCTCCTCTTTACTCTCTACTAGATGGTAATAGTCTCTCCTCTTTACTCTCTACTAGATGGTAATAGTCTCTCCTCTTTACTCTCTACTAGATGGTAATAGTCTCTCCTCTTTACTCTCTACTAGATGGTAATAGTCTCTCCTCTTTACTCTCTACTAGATGGTAATAGTCTCTCCTCTTTACTCTCTACTAGATGGTAATAGTCTCTCCTCTTTACTCTCTACTAGATGGTAATAGTCTCTCCTCTTTTACTCTCTACTAGATGGTAATAGTCTCTCCTCTTTACTCTCTACTAGATGGTAATAGTCTCTCCTCTTTACTCTCTACTAGATGGTAATAGTCTCTCCTCTTTACTCTCTACTAGATGGTAATAGTCTCTCCTCTTTACTCTCTACTAGATGGTAATAGTCTCTCCTCTTTACTCTCTACTAGATGGTAATAGTCTCTCCTCTTTACTCTCTACTAGATGGTAATAGTCTCTCCTCTTTACTCTCTACTAGATGGTAATAGTCTCTCCTCTTTACTCTCTACTAGATGGTAATAGTCTCTCCTCTTTTACTCTCTACTAGATGGTAATAGTCTCTCCTCTTTACTCTCTACTAGATGGTAATAGTCTCTCCTCTTTACTCTCTACTAGATGATAATAGTCTCTCTCTCTTTACTCTCTACTAGATGGTAATAGTCTCTCCTCTTTACTCTCTACTAGATGGTAATAGTCTCTCCTCTTTACTCTCTACTAGATGATAATAGTCTCTCCTCTTTACTCTCTACTAGATGGTAATAGTCTCTCCCTCTTTACTCTCTACTAGATGGTAATAGTCTCTCCTCTTTACTCTCTACTAGATGGTAATAGTCTCTCCTCTTTACTCTCTACTAGATGATAATAGTCTCTCCTCTTTACTCTCTACTAGATGGTAATAGTCTCTCCTCTTTTACTCTCTACTAGATGGTAATAGTCTCTCCTCTTTACTCTCTACTAGATGGTAATAGTCTCTCCTCTTTACTCTCTACTAGATGGTAATAGTCTCTCCTCTTTACTCTCTACTAGATGGTAATAGTCTCTCCTCTTTACTCTCTACTAGATGATAATAGTCTCTCCTCTTTACTCTCTACTAGATGGTAATAGTCTCTCCTCTTTACTCTCTACTAGATGGTAATAGTCTCTCCTCTTTACTCTCTACTAGATGGTAATAGTCTCTCCTCTTTACTCTCTACTAGATGGTAATAGTCTCTCCTCTTTACTCTCTACTAGATGGTAATAGTCTCTCCTCTTTACTCTCTACTAGATGGTAATAGTCTCTCCTCTTTACTCTCTACTAGATGGTAATAGTCTCTCCTCTTTACTCTCTACTAGATGGTAATAGTCTCTCCTCTTTACTCTCTACTAGATGGTAATAGTCTCTCCTCTTTACTCTCTACTAGATGGTAATAGTATCTCCTCTTTACTCTCTACTGATGGTAATAGTCTCTCCTCTTTACTCTCTACTAGATGGTAATAGTCTCTCCTCTTTACTCTCTACTAGATGGTAATAGTCTCTCCTCTTTACTCTCTACTAGATGGTAATAGTCTCTCCTCTTTACTCTCTACTAGATGGTAATAGTCTCTCCTCTTTACTCTCTACTAGATGGTAATAGTCTCTCCTCTTTACTCTCTACTAGATGGTAATAGTCTCTCCTCTTTACTCTCTACTAGATGATAATAGTCTCTCCTCTTTACTCTCTACTAGATGGTAATAGTCTCTCCTCTTTACTCTCTACTAGATGGTAATAGTCTCTCCCTTCTTACTCTACTAGATGTAGTTCTTCTCTACTAGATGGTAATAGTCTCTCCTCTTTACTCTCTACTAGATGGTAATAGTCCTCCTTTACTCTCTACTGATGGTAATAGTCTCTCCCTACTCTACTAGATGGTAATAGTCTCTCCTCTTTACTCTCTACTAGATGGTAATAGTCTCTCCTCTTTACTCTCTACTAGATGGTAATAGTCTCTCCTCTTTACTCTCTACTAGATGGTAATAGTCTCTCCTCTTTACTCTCTACTAGATGGTAATAGTCTCTCCCTCTACTCTCTACTAGATGGTAATAGTCTCTCCTCTTTACTCTCTACTAGATGGTAATAGTCTCTCCTCTTTACTCTCTACTAGATGGTAATAGTCTCTCCTCTTTACTCTCTACTAGATGGTAATAGTCTCTCCTCTTTACTCTCTACTAGATGGTAATAGTCTCTCCTCTTTACTCTCTACTAGATGGTAATAGTCTCTCCTCTTTACTCTCTACTAGATGGTAATAGTCTCTCCTCTTTACTCTCTACTAGATGGTAATAGTCTCTCCTCTTTACTCTCTACTAGATGGTAATAGTCTCTCCTCTTTACTCTCTACTAGATGGTAATAGTCTCTCCTCTTTACTCTCTACTAGATGGTAATAGTCTCTCCTCTTTACTCTCTACTAGATGGTAATAGTCTCTCCTCTTTACTCTCTACTAGATGGTAATAGTCTCTCCTCTTTACTCTCTACTAGATGGTAATAGTCTCTCCTCTTTACTCTCTACTAGATGGTAATAGTCTCTCCTCTTTACTCTCTACTAGATGGTAATAGTCTCTCTCCTCTTTACTCCTCTACTAGATGATAATAGTATCTCCTCTTTACTCTCTACTAGATGGTAATAGTATCTCCTCTTTACTCTCTACTAGATGATAATAGTCTCTCCTCTTTACTCTCTACTAGATGGTAATAGTCTCTCCTCTTTACTCTCTACTAGATGGTAATAGTCTCTCCTCTTTACTCTCTACTAGATGGTAATAGTCTCTCCTCTTTACTCTCTACTAGATGGTAATAGTCTCTCCTCTTTACTCTCTACTAGATGGTAATAGTCTCTCCTCTTTTACTCTCTACTAGATGGTAATAGTCTCTCCTCTTTACTCTCTACTAGATGGTAATAGTCTCTCCTCTTTACTCTTACTAGATGGTAATAGTCTCTCCTCTTTACTCTCTACTAGATGGTAATAGTCTCTCCCTCTTTACTCTCTACTAGATGGTAATAGTCTCTCCTCTTTACTCTCTACTAGATGGTAATAGTCTCTCCTCTTTACTCTCTACTAGATGGTAATAGTCTCTCCCTCTTTACTCTCTACTAGATGGTAATAGTCTCTCCCTCTTTACTCTCTACTATTAGATGGTAATAGTCTCTCCCTCTTTACTCTCTACTAGATGGTAATAGTCTCTCCTCTTTACTCTCTACTAGATGGTAATAGTCTCTCCTCTTTACTCTCTACTAGATGGTAATAGTATCTCCCTCTTTACTCTCTACTAGATGGTAATAGTCTCTCCTCTTTACTCTCTACTAGATGGTAATAGTCTCTCCTCTTTACTCTCTACTAGATGGTAATAGTCTCTCCTCTTTACTCTCTACTAGATGGTAATAGTCTCTCCTCTTTACTCTCTACTAGATGGTAATAGTCTCTCCTCTTTACTCTCTACTAGATGGTAATAGTCTCTCCCCTCTTTACTCTCTACTAGATGGTTAATAGTCTCTCCTCTTTACTCTCTACTAGATGGTAATAGTCTCTCCTCTTTACTCTCTACTAGATGGTAATAGTCTCTCCTCTTTACTCTCTACTAGATGGTAATAGTCTCTCCTCTTTACTCTCTACTAGATGGTAATAGTCTCTCCTCTTTACTCTCTACTAGATGGTAATAGTCTCTCCTCTTTACTCTCTACTAGATGGTAATAGTCTCTCCTCTTTACTCTCTACTAGATGGTAATAGTCTCTCCTCTTTACTCTCTACTAGATGGTAATAGTCTCTCCTCTTTACTCTCTACTAGATGGTAATAGTCTCTCCTCTTTACTCTCTACTAGATGGTAATAGTCTCTCCTCTTTACTCTCTACTAGATGGTAATAGTCTCTCCTCTTTACTCTCTACTAGATGGTAATAGTCTCTCCTCTTTACTCTCTACTAGATGGTAATAGTCTCTCCTCTTTACTCTCTACTAGATGGTAATAGTCTCTCCTCTTTACTCTCTACTAGATGGTAATAGTCTCTCCTCTTTACTCTCTACTAGATGGTAATAGTCTCTCCTCTTTACTCTCTACTAGATGGTAATAGTCTCTCCTCTTTACTCTCTACTAGATGGTAATAGTCTCTCCTCTTTACTCTCTACTAGATGGTAATAGTCTCTCCTCTTTACTCTCTACTAGATGGTAATAGTCTCTCCTCTTTACTCTCTACTAGATGGTAATAGTCTCTCCTCTTTACTCTCTACTAGATGGTAATAGTCTCTCCTCTTTACTCTCTACTAGATGATAATAGTCTCTCCTCTTTACTCTCTACTAGATGGTAATAGTCTCTCCTCTTTACTCTCTACTAGATGGTAATAGTCTCTCCTCTTTACTCTCTACTAGATGTAATAGTCTCTCCTCTTTACTCTCTACTAGATGATAATAGTCTCTCCTTTTTACTCTCTACTAGATGGTAATAGTCTCTCCTCTTTACTCTCTACTAGATGATAATAGTCTCTCCTCTTTACTCTCTACTAGATGGTAATAGTCTCTCCTCTTTACTCTCTACTAGATGGTAATAGTCTCTCCTCTTTACTCTCTACTAGATGATAATAGTCTCTCCTCTTTACTCTCTACTAGATGGTAATAGTCTCTCCTCTTTACTCTCTACTAGATGGTAATAGTCTCTCCTCTTTACTCTCTACTAGATGGTAATAGTCTCTCCCTCTTTACTCTCTACTAGATGGTAATAGTATCTCCTCTTTACTCTCTACTAGATGGTAATAGTCTCTCCTCTTTACTCTCTACTAGATGATAATAGTCTCTCCTCTTTACTCTCTACTAGATGATAATAGTCTCTCCTCTTTACTCTCTACTAGATGGTAATAGTCTCTCCTCTTTACTCTCTACTAGATGGTAATAGTCTCTCCTCTTTACTCTCTACTAGATGATAATAGTCTCTCCTCTTTACTCTCTACTAGATGGTAATAGTCTCTCCTCTTTACTCTCTACTAGATGATAATAGTCTCTCCCTCTTTACTCTCTACTAGATGGTAATAGTCTCTCCCTCTTTACTCTCTACTAGATGGTAATAGTCTCTCCTCTTTACTCTCTACTAGATGGTAATAGTCTCTCCTCTTTACTCTCTACTAGATGGTAATAGTCTCTCCTCTTTACTCTCTACTAGATGGTAATAGTCTCTCCTCTTTACTCTCTACTAGATGATAATAGTCTCTCCTCTTTACTCCCTACTAGATGGTAATAGTCTCTCCTCTTTACTCTCTACTAGATGATAATAGTCTCTCCTCTTTTACTCTCTACTAGATGGTAATAGTCTCTCCTCTTTACTCTCTACTAGATGGTAATAGTCTCTCCTCTTTACTCTCTACTAGATGGTAATAGTCTCTCCTCTTTACTCTCTACTGGATGGTAATAGTCTCTCCTCTTTACTCTCTACTAGATGGTAATAGTCTCTCCTCTTTACTCTCTACTAGATGGTAATAGTCTCTCCTCTTTACTCTCTACTAGATGGTAATAGTCTCTCCTCTTTACTCTCTACTAGATGGTAATAGTCTCTCCTCTTTACTCTCTACTAGATGGTAATAGTCTCTCCCTCTTTACTCTCTACTAGATGGTAATAGTCTCTCCTCTTTACTCTCTACTAGATGGTAATAGTCTCTCCTCTTTACTCTCTACTAGATGGTAATAGTCTCTCCCTCTTTACTCTCTACTAGATGGTAATAGTCTCTCCTCTTTACTCTCTACTAGATGGTAATAGTCTCTCCTCTTTACTCTCTACTAGATGGTAATAGTCTCTCCTCTTTACTCTCTACTAGATGGTAATAGTCTCTCCTCTTTACTCTCTACTAGATGGTAATAGTCTCTCCTCTTTACTCTCTACTAGATGGTAATAGTCTCTCCTCTTTACTCTCTACTAGATGGTAATAGTCTCTCCCTCTTTACTCTCTACTAGATGGTAATAGTCTCTCCTCTTTACTCTCTACTAGATGGTAATAGTATCTCTCCTCTTTACTCTCTACTAGATGGTAATAGTCTCTCCTCTTTACTCTCTACTAGATGGTAATAGTCTCTCCTCTTTACTCTCTACTAGATGGTAATAGTCTCTCCTCTTTACTCTCTACTAGATGGTAATAGTCTCTCCTCTTTACTCTCTACTAGATGGTAATAGTCTCTCCTCTTTACTCTCTACTAGATGGTAATAGTCTCTCCTCTTTACTCTCTACTAGATGATAATAGTCTCTCCTCTTTACTCTCTACTAGATGATAATAGTCTCTCCTCTTTACTCTCTACTAGATGGTAATAGTCTCTCCTCTTTACTCTCTACTAGATGGTAATAGTCTCTCCTCTTTACTCTCTACTAGATGGTAATAGTCTCTCCTCTTTACTCTCTACTAGATGGTAATAGTCTCTCCTCTTTACTCTCTACTAGATGATAATAGTCTCTCCTCTTTACTCTCTACTAGATGGTAATAGTCTCTCCTCTTTACTCTCTACTAGATGATAATAGTCTCTCCTCTTTACTCTCTACTAGATGGTAATAGTCTCTCCTCTTTACTCTCTACTAGATGGTAATAGTCTCTCCTCTTTACTCTCTACTAGATGGTAATAGTCTCTCCCTCTTTACTCTCTACTAGATGATAATAGTATCTCCTCTTTTACTCTCTACTAGATGGTAATAGTCTCTCCTCTTTACTCTCTACTAGATGATAATAGTCTCTCCTCTTTACTCTCTACTAGATGGTAATAGTCTCTCCTCTTTACTCTCTACTAGATGGTAATAGTCTCTCCCTCTTTACTCTCTACTAGATGGTAATAGTCTCTCCTCTTTACTCTCTACTAGATGATAATAGTCTCTCCTCTTTACTCTCTACTAGATGGTAATAGTCTCTCCTTTACTCTCTACTAGATGATATGATCTCCTCTTTACTCTCTTCTAGATGGTAATAGTCTCTCCTCTTTACTCTCTACTAGATGGTAATAGTCTCTCCTCTTTACTCTCTACTAGATGGTAATAGTCTCTCCTCTTTACTCTCTACTAGATGGTAATAGTCTCTCCTCTTTACTCTCTACTAGATGGTAATAGTCTCTCCTCTTTACTCTCTACTAGATGATAATAGTCTCTCCTCTTTACTCTCTACTAGATGGTAATAGTCTCTCCTCTTTACTCTCTACTAGATGGTAATAGTCTCTCCTCTTTACTCTCTACTAGATGGTAATAGTCTCTCCCTCTTTACTCTCTACTAGATGGTAATAGTCTCTCCTCTTTACTCTCTACTAGATGGTAATAGTCTCTCCTCTTTACTCTCTACTAGATGGTAATAGTCTCTCCTCTTTACTCTCTACTAGATGGTAATAGTCTCTCCTCTTTACTCTCTACTAGATGGTAATAGTCTCTCCTCTTTACTCTCTACTAGATGGTAATAGTCTCTCCTCTTTACTCTCTACTAGATGATAATAGTCTCTCCTCTTTACTCTCTACTAGATGATAATAGTCTCTCCTCTTTACTCTCTACTAGATGGTAATAGTCTCTCCTCTTTACTCTCTACTAGATGGTAATAGTCTCTCCTCTTTACTCTCTACTAGATGGTAATGTCTCTCCTCTTTACTCTCTACTAGATGGTAATAGTCTCTCCTCTTTACTCTCTACTAGATGGTAATAGTCTCTCCTCTTTACTCTCTACTAGATGGTAATAGTCTCTCCTCTTTACTCTCTACTAGATGGTAATAGTCTCTCCTCTTTACTCTCTACTAGATGGTAATAGTCTCTCCTCTTTACTCTCTACTAGATGGTAATAGTCTCTCCTCTTTACTCTCTACTAGATGGTAATAGTCTCTCCTCTTTACTCTCTACTAGATGGTAATAGTCTCTCCTCTTTACTCTCTACTAGATGGTAATAGTCTCTCCTCTTTACTCTCTACTAGATGGTAATAGTCTCTCCTCTTTACTCTCTACTAGATGGTAATAGTCTCTCCTCTTTACTCTCTACTAGATGATAATAGTCTCTCCTCTTTACTCTCTACTAGATGGTAATAGTCTCTCCTCTTTACTCTCTACTAGATGGTAATAGTCTCTCCTCTTTACTCTCTACTAGATGGTAATAGTCTCTCCTCTTTACTCTCTACTAGATGGTAATAGTCTCTCCTCTTTACTCTCTACTAGATGGTAATAGTCTCTCCTCTTTACTCTCTACTAGATGGTAATAGTCTCTCCTCTTTACTCTCTACTAGATGGTAATAGTCTCTCCTCTTTACTCTCTACTAGATGGTAATAGTCTCTCCTCTTTACTCTCTACTAGATGGTAATAGTCTCTCCTCTTTACTCTCTACTAGATGGTAATAGTCTCTCCTCTTTACTCTCTACTAGATGGTAATAGTCTCTCCTCTTTACTCTCTACTAGATGATAATAGTCTCTCCTCTTTACTCTCTACTAGATGATAATAGTCTCTCCTCTTTACTCTCTACTAGATGGTAATAGTCTCCCTCTTTACTCTCTACTAGATGGTAATAGTCTCTCCTCTTTACTCTCTACTAGATGGTAATAGTCTCTCCTCTTTACTCTCTACTAGATGGTAATAGTCTCTCCTCTTTACTCTCTACTAGATGATAATAGTCTCTCCTCTTTACTCTCTACTAGATGGTAATAGTCTCTCCTCTTTACTCTCTACTAGATGGTAATAGTCTCTCCTCTTTACTCTCTACTAGATGGTAATAGTCTCTCCTCTTTACTCTCTACTAGATGGTAATAGTCTCTCCTCTTTACTCTCTACTAGATGATAATAGTCTCTCCTCTTTACTCTCTACTAGATGGTAATAGTCTCTCCTCTTTACTCTCTACTAGATGGTAATAGTCTCTCCTCTTTACTCTCTACTAGATGGTAATAGTCTCTCCTCTTTACTCTCTACTAGATGATAATAGTCTCTCCTCTTTACTCTCTACTAGATGGTAATAGTCTCTCCTCTTTACTCTCTACTAGATGGTAATAGTCTCTCCTCTTTACTCTCTACTAGATGGTAATAGTCTCTCCTCTTTACTCTCTACTAGATGGTAATAGTCTCTCCTCTTTACTCTCTACTAGATGGTAATAGTCTCTCCTCTTTACTCTCTACTAGATGGTAATAGTCTCTCCTCTTTACTCTCTACTAGATGGTAATAGTCTCTCCTCTTTACTCTCTACTAGATGATAATAGTCTCTCCTCTTTACTCTCTACTAGATGGTAATAGTCTCTCCTCTTTACTCTCTACTAGATGGTAATAGTCTCTCCTCTTTACTCTCTACTAGATGGTAATAGTCTCTCCTCTTTACTCTCTACTAGATGATAATAGTCTCTCTCTTTACTCTCTACTAGATGGTAATAGTCTCTCCTCTTTACTCTCTACTAGATGGTAATAGTCTCTCCTCTTTACTCTCTACTAGATGGTAATAGTCTCTCCTCTTTACTCTCTACTAGATGGTAATAGTCTCTCCTCTTTACTCTCTACTAGATGGTAATAGTCTCTCCTCTTTACTCTCTACTAGATGGTAATAGTCTCTCCTCTTTACTCTCTACTAGATGGTAATAGTCTCTCCTCTTCTACTAGATGATAATATCTTACTCTCTACTAGATGGTAATAGTCTCTCCTCTTTACTCTCTACTAGATGATAATAGTATCTCCTCTTTACTCTCTACTAGATGGTAATAGTCTCTCCTCTTTACTCTCTACTAGATGATAATAGTATCTCCTCTTTACTCTCTACTAGATGGTAATAGTCTCTCCTCTTTACTCTCTACTAGATGGTAATAATCTCTCCTCTTTACTCTCTACTAGATGGTAATAGTCTCTCCTCTTTACTCTCTACTAGATGGTAATAGTCTCTCCTCTTTACTCTCTACTAGATGGTAATAGTCTCTCCTCTTTACTCTCTACTAGATGATAATAGTCTCTCCTCTTTACTCTCTACTAGATGGTAATAGTCTCTCCTCTTTACTCTCTACTAGATGGTAATAGTCTCTCCTCTTTACTCTCTACTAGATGGTAATAGTCTCTCCTCTTTACTCTCTACTAGATGGTAATAGTATCTCCTCTTTACTCTCTACTAGATGGTAATAGTCTCTCCTCTTTACTCTCTACTAGATGGTAATAGTCTCTCCTCTTTACTCTCTACTAGATGGTAATAGTCTCTCCTCTTTACTCTCTACTAGATGGTAATAGTCTCTCCTCTTTACTCTCTACTAGATGGTAATAGTCTCTCCTCTTTACTCTCTACTAGATGATAATAGTCTCTCCTCTTTACTCTCTACTAGATGGTAATAGTCTCTCCTCTTTACTCTCTACTAGATGGTAATAGTCTCTCCTCTTTACTCTCTACTAGATGGTAATAGTCTCTCCTCTTTACTCTCTACTAGATGGTAATAGTCTCTCCTCTTTACTCTCTACTAGATGGTAATAGTCTCTCCTCTTTACTCTCTACTAGATGGTAATAGTCTCTCCTCTTTACTCTCTACTAGATGGTAATAGTCTCTCCTCTTTACTCTCTACTAGATGGTAATAGTCTCTCTTTACTCTCTACTAGATGGTAATAGTCTCTCCTCTTTACTCTCTACTAGATGGTAATAGTCTCTCCTCTTTACTCTCTACTAGATGGTAATAGTCTCTCCTCTTTACTCTCTACTAGATGGTAATAGTCTCTCCTCTTTACTCTCTACTAGATGGTAATAGTCTCTCCTCTTTACTCTCTACTAGATGGTAATAGTCTCTCCTCTTTACTCTCTACTAGATGGTAATAGTCTCTCCTCTTTACTCTCTACTAGATGGTAATAGTCTCTCCTCTTTACTCTCTACTAGATGGTAATAGTCTCTCCCTCTTTACTCTCTACTAGATGGTAATAGTCTCTCCTCTTTACTCTCTACTAGATGGTAATAGTCTCTCCTCTTTACTCTCTACTAGATGGTAATAGTCTCTCCTCTTTACTCTCTACTAGATGGTAATAGTCTCTCCTCTTTACTCTCTACTAGATGGTAATAGTCTCTCCTCTTTACTCTCTACTAGATGGTAATAGTCTCTCCTCTTTACTCTCTACTAGATGGTAATAGTCTCTCCTCTTTACTCTCTACTAGATGGTAATAGTCTCTCCTCTTTACTCTCTACTAGATGGTAATAGTATCTCCTCTTTACTCTCTACTAGATGGTAATAGTCTCTCCTCTTTACTCTCTACTAGATGGTAATAGTCTCTCCTCTTTACTCTCTACTAGATGGTAATAGTCTCTCCTCTTTACTCTCTACTAGATGGTAATAGTCTCTCCTCTTTACTCTCTACTAGATGGTAATAGTCTCTCCTCTTTACTCTCTACTAGATGGTAATAGTCTCTCCTCTTTACTCTCTACTAGATGGTAATAGTCTCTCCTCTTTACTCTCTACTAGATGGTAATAGTCTCTCCTCTTTACTCTCTACTAGATGGTAATAGTCTCTCCTCTTTACTCTCTACTAGATGGTAATAGTCTCTCCTCTTTACTCTCTACTAGATGGTAATAGTCTCTCCTCTTTACTCTCTACTAGATGGTAATAGTCTCTCCTCTTTACTCTCTACTAAGATGGTAATAGTCTCTCCTCTTTACTCTCTACTAGATGGTAATAGTCTCTCCTCTTTACTCTCTACTAGATGGTAATAGTCTCTCCTCTTTACTCTCTACTAGATGGTAATAGTCTCTCCTCTTTACTCTCTACTAGATGGTAATAGTCTCTCCTCTTTACTCTCTACTAGATGGTAATAGTCTCTCCTCTTTACTCTCTACTAGATGGTAATAGTCTCTCCTCTTTACTCTCTACTAGATGGTAATAGTCTCTCCTCTTTACTCTCTACTAGATGGTAATAGTCTCTCCCTCTTTACTCTCTACTAGATGGTAATAGTCTCTCCTCTTTACTCTCTACTAGATGGTAATAGTCTCTCCTCTTTACTCTCTACTAGATGGTAATAGTCTCTCCTCTTTACTCTCTACTAGATGGTAATAGTCTCTCCTCTTTACTCTCTACTAGATGGTAATAGTCTCTCCTCTTTACTCTCTACTAGATGGTAATAGTCTCTCCTCTTTACTCTCTACTAGATGGTAATAGTCTCTCCTCTTTACTCTCTACTAGATGGTAATAGTCTCTCCTCTTTACTCTCTACTAGATGGTAATAGTCTCTCCTCTTTACTCTCTACTAGATGGTAATAGTCTCTCCTCTTTACTCTCTACTAGATGGTAATAGTCTCTCCTCTTTACTCTCTACTAGATGGTAATAGTCTCTCTTCTTTACTCTCTACTAGATGATAATAGTCTCTCCTCTTTACTCTCTCACTAGATGGTAATAGTCTCTCTTTACTTACTCTACTAGATGGTAATAGTCTCTCCTCTTTACTCTCTACTAGATGGTAATAGTCTCTCCTCTTTACTCTCTACTAGATGGTAATAGTCTCTCCTCTTTACTCTCTACTAGATGGTAATAGTCTCTCCTCTTTACTCTCTACTAGATGGTAATAGTCTCTCCTCTTTACTCTCTACTAGATGGTAATAGTCTCTCCTCTTTACTCTCTACTAGATGGTAATAGTCTCTCCTCTTTACTCTCTACTAGATGATAATAGTCTCTCCTCTTTACTCTCTACTAGATGGTAATAGTCTCTCCCTCTTTACTCTCTACTAGATGGTAATAGTCTCTCCTCTTTACTCTCTACTAGATGGTAATAGTCTCTCCTCTTTACTCTCTACTAGATGGTAATAGTCTCTCCTCTTTACTCTCTACTAGATGGTAATAGTCTCTCCTCTTTACTCTCTACTAGATGGTAATAGTCTCTCCTCTTTACTCTCTACTAGATGGTAATAGTCTCTCCTCTTTACTCTCTACTAGATGGTAATAGTCTCTCCTCTTTACTCTCTACTAGATGGTAATAGTCTCTCCTCTTTACTCTCTACTAGATGGTAATAGTCTCTCCTCTTTACTCTCTACTAGATGGTAATAGTCTCTCCTCTTTACTCTCTACTAGATGGTAATAGTCTCTCCTCTTTACTCTCTACTAGATGGTAATAGTCTCTCCTCTTTACTCTCTACTAGATGGTAATAGTCTCTCCTCTTTACTCTCTACTAGATGGTAATAGTCTCTCCTCTTTACTCTCTACTAGATGGTAATAGTCTCTCCTCTTTACTCTCTACTAGATGGTAATAGTCTCTCCTCTTTACTCTCTACTAGATGGTAATAGTCTCTCCTCTTTACTCTCTACTAGATGGTAATAGTCTCTCCTCTTTACTCTCTACTAGATGGTAATAGTCTCTCCCTCTTTACTCTCTACTTGATGGTAATAGTCTCTCCTCTTTACTCTCTACTAGATGATAATAGTCTCTCCTCTTTACTCTCTACTAGATGGTAATAGTCTCTCCTCTTTACTCTCTACTAGATGATAATAGTCTCTCCTCTTTACTCTCTACTAGATGGTAATAGTCTCTCCTCTTTACTCTCTACTAGATGGTAATAGTCTCTCCTCTTTACTCTCTACTAGATGGTAATAGTCTCTCCTCTTTACTCTCTACTAGATGATAATAGTATCTCCTCTTTACTCTCTACTAAATGGTAATAGTCTCTCCTCTTTACTCTCTACTAGATGGTAATAGTTTCTCCTCTTTACTCTCTACTAGATGGTAATAGTCTCTCCTCTTTACTCTCTACTAGATGATAATAGTATCTCCTCTTTACTCTCTACTTGATGGTAATAGTCTCTCCTCTTTACTCTCTACTAGATGGTAATAGTCTCTCCTCTTTACTCTCTACTAGATGGTAATAGTCTCTCCTCTTTACTCTCTACTAGATGGTAATAGTCTCTCCTCTTTACTCTCTACTAGATGGTAATAGTCTCTCCTCTTTACTCTCTACTAGATGGTAATAGTCTCTCCTCTTTACTCTCTACTAGATGGTAATAGTCTCTCCTCTTTACTCTCTACTAGATGGTAATAGTCTCTCCTCTTTACTCTCTACTAGATGATAATAGTCTCTCCTCTTTACTCTCTACTAGATGGTAATAGTCTCTCCTCTTTACTCTCTACTAGATGGTAATAGTCTCTCCTCTTTACTCTCTACTAGATGGTAATAGTCTCTCCTCTTTACTCTCTACTAGATGGTAATAGTCTCTCCTCTTTACTCTCTACTAGATGGTAATAGTCTCTCCTCTTTACTCTCTA
The DNA here is from genome assembly GCF_020615455.1 of Coregonus clupeaformis. Taxonomy (NCBI): domain Eukaryota; kingdom Metazoa; phylum Chordata; class Actinopteri; order Salmoniformes; family Salmonidae; genus Coregonus; species Coregonus clupeaformis. The sequence continues at coordinate 119,710 of NW_025534178.1, read as the reverse complement.
CTAGATGGTAATAGTCTCTCCTCTTTACTCTCTACTAGATGGTAATAGTCTCTCCTCTTTACTCTCTACTAGATGGTAATAGTCTCTCCTCTTTACTCTCTACTAGATGGTAATAGTCTCTCCTCTTTACTCTCTACTAGATGGTAATAGTCTCTCCTCTTTACTCTCTACTAGATGGTAATAGTCTCTCCTCTTTACTCTCTACTAGATGATAATAGTCTCTCCTCTTTACTCTCTACTAGATGGTAATAGTCTCTCCTCTTTACTCTCTACTAGATGATAATAGTCTCTCCTCTTTACTCTCTACTAGATGGTAATAGTCTCTCCTCTTTACTCTCTACTAGATGGTAATAGTCTCTCCTCTTTACTCTCTACTAGATGGTAATAGTCTCTCCTCTTTACTCTCTACTAGATGGTAATAGTCTCTCCTCTTTACTCTCTACTAGATGGTAATAGTCTCTCCTCTTTACTCTCTACTAGATGGTAATAGTCTCTCCTCTTTACTCTCTACTAGATGGTAATAGTCTCTCCTCTTTACTCTCTACTAGATGGTAATAGTCTCTCCTCTTTACTCTCTACTAGATGGTAATAGTCTCTCCTCTTTACTCTCTACTAGATGGTAATAGTCTCTCCTCTTTACTCTCTACTAGATGGTAATAGTCTCTCCTCTTTACTCTCTACTAGATGGTAATAGTCTCTCCTCTTTACTCTCTACTAGATGGTAATAGTCTCTCCTCTTTACTCTCTACTAGATGGTAATAGTCTCTCCTCTTTACTCTCTACTAGATGGTAATAGTCTCTCCTCTTTACTCTCTACTAGATGGTAATAGTCTCTCCTCTTTACTCTCTACTAGATGGTAATAGTCTCTCCTCTTTACTCTCTACTAGATGGTAATAGTCTCTCCTCTTTACTCTCTACTAGATGGTAATAGTCTCTCCTCTTTACTCTCTACTAGATGGTAATAGTCTCTCCTCTTTACTCTCTACTAGATGGTAATAGTCTCTCCTCTTTACTCTCTACTAGATGGTAATAGTCTCTCCTCTTTACTCTCTACTAGATGGTAATAGTCTCTCCTCTTTACTCTCTACTAGATGGTAATAGTCTCTCCTCTTTACTCTCTACTAGATGGTAATAGTCTCTCCTCTTTACTCTCTACTAGATGGTAATAGTCTCTCCTCTTTACTCTCTACTAGATGGTAATAGTCTCTCCTCTTTACTCTCTACTAGATGGTAATAGTCTCTCCTCTTTACTCTCTACTAGATGGTAATAGTCTCTCCTCTTTACTCTCTACTAGATGATAATAGTCTCTCCTCTTTACTCTCTACTAGATGGTAATAGTCTCTCCTCTTTACTCTCTACTAGATGATAATAGTCTCTCCTCTTTACTCTCTACTAGATGGTAATAGTCTCTCCTCTTTACTCTCTACTAGATGGTAATAGTCTCTCCTCTTTACTCTCTACTTGATGGTAATAGTCTCTCCTCTTTACTCTCTACTAGATGGTAATAGTCTCTCCTCTTTACTCTCTACTAGATGGTAATAGTCTCTCCTCTTTACTCTCTACTAGATGGTAATAGTCTCTCCTCTTTACTCTCTACTAGATGATAATAGTCTCTCCTCTTTACTCTCTACTAGATGGTAATAGTCTCTCCTCTTTACTCTCTACTAGATGGTAATAGTCTCTCCTCTTTACTCTCTACTAGATGGTAATAGTCTCTCCTCTTTACTCTCTACTAGATGGTAATAGTCTCTCCTCTTTACTCTCTACTAGATGGTAATAGTCTCTCCTCTTTACTCTCTACTAGATGGTAATAGTCTCTCCTCTTTACTCTCTACTAGATGGTAATAGTCTCTCCTCTTTACTCTCTACTAGATGGTAATAGTCTCTCCTCTTTACTCTCTACTAGATGGTAATAGTCTCTCCTCTTTACTCTCTACTAGATGGTAATAGTCTCTCCTCTTTACTCTCTACTAGATGGTAATAGTCTCTCCTCTTTACTCTCTACTAGATGGTAATAGTCTCTCCTCTTTACTCTCTACTAGATGGTAATAGTCTCTCCTCTTTACTCTCTACTAGATGGTAATAGTCTCTCCTCTTTACTCTCTACTAGATGGTAATAGTCTCTCCTCTTTACTCTCTACTAGATGATAATAGTCTCTCCTCTTTACTCTCTACTAGATGGTAATAGTCTCTCCTCTTTACTCTCTACTAGATGATAATAGTCTCTCCTCTTTACTCTCTACTAGATGGTAATAGTCTCTCCTCTTTACTCTCTACTAGATGGTAATAGTCTCTCCTCTTTACTCTCTACTAGATGGTAATAGTCTCTCCTCTTTACTCTCTACTAGATGATAATAGTATCTCCTCTTTACTCTCTACTAGATGGTAATAGTCTCTCCTCTTTACTCTCTACTAGATGGTAATAGTCTCTCCTCTTTACTCTCTACTAGATGGTAATAGTCTCTCCTCTTTACTCTCTACTAGATGATAATAGTATCTCCTCTTTACTCTCTACTTGATGGTAATAGTATCTCCTCTTTACTCTCTACTAGATGATAATAGTCTCTCCTCTTTACTCTCTACTAGATGGTAATATTCTCTCCTCTTTACTCTCTACTAGATGGTAATAGTCTCTCCTCTTTACTCTCTACTAGATGGTAATAGTCTCGCCTCTTTACTCTCTACTAGATGGTAATAGTCTCTCCTCTTTACTCTCTACTAGATGGTAATAGTCTCTCCTCTTTACTCTCTACTAGATGGTAATAGTCTCTCCTCTTTACTCTCTACTAGATGGTAATAGTCTCTCCTCTTTACTCTCTACTAGATGGTAATAGTCTCTCCTCTTTACTCTCTACTAGATGGTAATAGTCTCTCCTCTTTACTCTCTACTAGATGGTAATAGTCTCTCCTCTTTACTCTCTACTAGATGGTAATAGTCTCTCCTCTTTACTCTCTACTAGATGGTAATAGTCTCTCCTCTTTACTCTCTACTAGATGGTAATAGTCTCTCCTCTTTACTCTCTACTAGATGGTAATAGTCTCTCCTCTTTACTCTCTACTAGATGGTAATAGTCTCTCCTCTTTACTCTCTACTAGATGGTAATAGTCTCTCCTCTTTACTCTCTACTAGATGATAATAGTCTCTCCTCTTTACTCTCTACTAGATGGTAATAGTCTCTCCTCTTTACTCTCTACTAGATGGTAATAGTCTCTCCTCTTTACTCTCTACTAGATGGTAATAGTCTCTCCTCTTTACTCTCTACTAGATGGTAATAGTCTCTCCTCTTTACTCTCTACTAGATGGTAATAGTCTCTCCTCTTTACTCTCTACTAGATGGTAATAGTCTCTCCTCTTTACTCTCTACTAGATGGTAATAGTCTCTCCTCTTTACTCTCTACTAGATGGTAATAGTATCTCCTCTTTACTCTCTACTAGATGGTAATAGTCTCTCCTCTTTACTCTCTACTAGATGGTAATAGTCTCTCCTCTTTACTCTCTACTAGATGGTAATAGTCTCTCCTCTTTACTCTCTACTAGATGGTAATAGTCTCTCCTCTTTACTCTCTACTTGATGGTAATAGTCTCTCCTCTTTACTCTCTACTAGATGGTAATAGTCTCTCCTCTTTACTCTCTACTAGATGGTAATAGTCTCTCCTCTTTACTCTCTACTAGATGGTAATAGTCTCTCCTCTTTACTCTCTACTAGATGGTAATAGTCTCTCCTCTTTACTCTCTACTAGATGGTAATAGTCTCTCCCTCTTTACTCTCTACTAGATGGTAATAGTCTCTCCTCTTTACTCTCTACTAGATGGTAATAGTCTCTCCTCTTTACTCTCTACTAGATGGTAATAGTCTCTCCTCTTTACTCTCTACTAGATGGTAATAGTCTCTCCTCTTTACTTCTCTACTAGATGGTAATAGTCTCTCCTCTTTACTCTCTACTAGATGGTAATAGTCTCTCCTCTTTACTCTCTACTAGATGGTAATAGTCTCTCCTCTTTACTCTCTACTAGATGGTAATAGTCTCTCCTCTTTACTCTCTACTAGATGGTAATAGTCTCTCCTCTTTACTCTCTACTAGATGGTAATAGTCTCTCCTCTTTACTCTCTACTAGATGGTAATAGTCTCTCCTCTTTACTCTCTATTAGATGGTAATAGTCTCTCCTCTTAACTCTCTACTAGATGGTAATAGTCTCTCCTCTTTACTCTCTACTAGATGGTAATAGTCTCTCCTCTTTACTCTCTACTAGATGGTAATAGTCTCTCCTCTTTACTCTCTACTAGATGGTAATAGTCTCTCCTCTTTACTCTCTACTAGATGGTAATAGTCTCTCCTCTTTACTCTCTACTTGATGGTAATAGTCTCTCCTCTTTACTCTCTACTAGATGATAATAGTATCTCCTCCTTATTCCCTACTAGATGGTAATAGTCTCTCCTCTTTACTCTCTACTAGATGATAATAGTCTCTCCTCTTTACTCTCTATTAGATGGTAATATTATCTCCTCTTTACTCTCTACTAGATGGTAATAGTCTCTCCACTTTACTCTCTACTAGATGGTAATAGTCTCTCCTCTTTACTCTCTACTAGATGATAATAGTATCTCCTCTTTACTCTCTACTAAATGGTAATAGTCTCTCCTCTTTACTCTCTACTAGATGGTAATAGTTTCTCCTCTTTACTCTCTACTAGATGGTAATAGTCTCTCCTCTTTACTCTCTACTAGATGATAATAGTATCTCCTCTTTACTCTCTACTTGATGGTAATAGTCTCTCCTCTTTACTCTCTACTAGATGATAATAGTCTCTCCTCTTTACTCTCTATTAGATGGTAATATTATCTCCTCTTTACTCTCTACTAGATGGTAATAGTCTCTCCTCTTTACTCTCTACTTGATGGTAATAGTCTCGCCTCTTTACTCTCTACTAGATGGTAATAGTCTCTCTTCTTTACTCTCTACTAGATGATAATAGTCTCTCCTCTTTAATCTCTACTAGATGATAATAGTCTCTCCTCTTTACTCTCTACTAGATGGTAATAGTCTCTCCTCTTTACTCTCTACTAGATGGTAATAGTCTCTCCTCTTTACTCTCTACTAGATGATAATAGTATCTCCTCTTTACTCTCTACTAGATGGTAATAGTCTCTCCTCTTTACTCTCTACTAGATGGTAATAGTCTCTCCTCTTTACTCTCTACTAGATGGTAATAGTCTCTCCTCTTTACTCTCTACTAGATGGTAATAGTCTCTCCTCTTTACTCTCTACTAGATGGTAATAGTCTCTCCTCTTTACTCTCTACTAGATGGTAATAGTCTCTCCTCTTTACTCTCTACTAGATGGTAATAGTCTCTCCTCTTTACTCTCTACTAGATGATAATAGTCTCTCCTCTTTACTCTCTACTAGATGGTAATATTATCTCCTCTTTACTCTCTACTAGATGGTAATAGTCTCTCCTCTTTACTCTCTACTAGATGGTAATAGTCTCTCCTCTTTACTCTCTACTAGATGATAATAGTATCTCCTCTTTACTCTCTACTAGATGGTAATAGTCTCTCCTCTTTACTCTCTACTAGATGGTAATAGTTTCTCCTCTTTACTCTCTACTAGATGGTAATAGTCTCTCTTCTTTACTCTCTACTAGATGATAATAGTATCTCCTCTTTACTCTCTACTTGATGGTAATAGTCTCTCCTCTTTACTCTCTACTAGATGATAATAGTCTCTCCTCTTTACTCTCTATTAGATGGTAATATTATCTCCTCTTTACTCTCTACTAGATGGTAATAGTCTCTCCTCTTTACTCTCTACTAGATGGTAATAGTCTCTCCTCTTTACTCTCTACTAGATGGTAATAGTCTCTCCTCTTTACTCTCTACTAGATGGTAATAGTCTCTCCCTCTTTACTCTCTACTAGATGATAATAGTCTCTCCTCTTTACTCTCTACTAGATGGTAATAGTCTCTCCTCTTTACTCTCTACTAGATGGTAATAGTCTCTCCTCTTTACTCTCTACTAGATGGTAATAGTCTCTCCTCTTTACTCTCTACTAGATGGTAATAGTCTCTCCTCTTTACTCTCTACTAGATGGTAATAGTCTCTCCTCTTTACTCTCTACTAGATGGTAATAGTCTCTCCTCTTTACTCTCTACTAGATGGTAATAGTCTCTCCTCTTTACTCTCTACTAGATGGTAATAGTCTCTCCTCTTTACTCTCTACTAGATGGTAATAGTCTCTCCTCTTTACTCTCTACTAGATGGTAATAGTCTCTCCTCTTTACTCTCTACTAGATGGTAATAGTCTCTCCTCTTTACTCTCTACTAGATGGTAATAGTCTCTCCTCTTTACTCTCTACTAGATGGTAATAGTCTCTCCTCTTTACTCTCTACTAGATGGTAATAGTCTCTCCTCTTTACTCTCTACTAGATGGTAATAGTCTCTCCTCTTTACTCTCTACTAGATGGTAATAGTCTCTCCTCTTTACTCTCTACTAGATGATAATAGTCTCTCCTCTTTACTCTCTACTAGATGGTAATAGTCTCTCCTCTTTACTCTCTACTAGATGGTAATAGTCTCTCCTCTTTACTCTCTACTAGATGATAATAGTCTCTCCTCTTTACTCTCTACTAGATGGTAATAGTCTCTCCCCTCTTTACTCTCTACTAGATGGTAATAGTCTCTCCTCTTTACTCTCTACTAGATGGTAATAGTCTCTCCTCTTTACTCTCTACTAGATGGTAATAGTCTCTCCTCTTTACTCTCTACTAGATGGTAATAGTCTCTCCTCTTTACTCTCTACTAGATGGTAATAGTCTCTCCTCTTTACTCTCTACTAGATGGTAATAGTCTCTCCTCTTTACTCTCTACTAGATGATAATAGTCTCTCCTCTTTACTCTCTACTAGATGGTAATAGTCTCTCCTCTTTACTCTCTACTAGATGGTAATAGTCTCTCCTCTTTACTCTCTACTAGATGATAATAGTCTCTCCTCTTTACTCTCTACTAGATGGTAATAGTCTCTCCTCTTTACTCTCTACTAGATGGTAATAGTCTCTCCTCTTTACTCTCTACTAGATGGTAATAGTCTCTCCTCTTTACTCTCTACTAGATGGTAATAGTCTCTCCTCTTTACTCTCTACTAGATGGTAATAGTCTCTCCTCTTTACTCTCTACTAGATGATAATAGTCTCTCCTCTTTACTCTCTACTAGATGGTAATAGTCTCTCCTCTTTACTCTCTACTAGATGGTAATAGTCTCTCCTCTTTACTCTCTACTAGATGGTAATAGTCTCTCCTCTTTACTCTCTACTAGATGATAATAGTATCTCCTCTTTACTCTCTACTAGATGGTAATAGTCTCTCCTCTTTACTCTCTACTAGATGGTAATAGTCTCTCCTCTTTACTCTCTACTAGATGGTAATAGTCTCTCCTCTTTACTCTCTACTAGATGGTAATAGTCTCTCCTCTTTACTCTCTACTAGATGGTAATAGTCTCTCCTCTTTACTCTCTACTAGATGATAATAGTCTCTCCTCTTTACTCTCTATTAGATGGTAATATTATCTCCTCTTTACTCTCTACTAGATGGTAATAGTCTCTCCTCTTTACTCTCTACTAGATGGTAATAGTCTCTCCTCTTTACTTCTCTACTAGATGGTAATAGTCTCTCCTCTTTACTCTCTACTAGATGGTAATAGTCTCTCCTCTTTACTCTCTACTAGATGGTAATAGTCTCTCCTCTTTACTCTCTACTAGATGATAATAGTATCTCCTCTTTACTCTCTACTAGATGGTAATAGTCTCTCCTCTTTACTCTCTACTAGATGGTAATAGTCTCTCCTCTTTACTCTCTACTAGATGGTAATAGTCTCTCCTCTTTACTCTCTACTAGATGGTAATAGTCTCTCCTCTTTACTCTCTACTAGATGGTAATAGTCTCTCCTCTTTACTCTCTACTAGATGGTAATAGTCTCTCCTCTTTACTCTCTACTAGATGGTAATAGTCTCTCCTCTTTACTCTCTACTAGATGGTAATAGTCTCTCCTCTTTACTCTCTACTAGATGGTAATAGTCTCTCCTCTTTACTCTCTACTAGATGGTAATAGTCTCTCCTCTTTACTCTCTACTAGATGGTAATAGTCTCTCCTCTTTACTCTCTACTAGATGGTAATAGTCTCTCCTCTTTACTCTCTACTAGATGGTAATAGTCTCTCCTCTTTACTCTCTACTAGATGGTAATAGTCTCTCCTCTTTACTCTCTACTAGATGGTAATAGTCTCTCCTCTTTACTCTCTACTAGATGGTAATAGTCTCTCCTCTTTACTCTCTACTAGATGGTAATAGTCTCTCCTCTTTACTCTCTACTAGATGGTAATAGTCTCTCCTCTTTACTCTCTACTAGATGGTAATAGTCTCTCCTCTTTACTCTCTACTAGATGGTAATAGTCTCTCTCTCTTTACTCTCTACTAGATGGTAATAGTCTCTCCTCTTTACTCTCTACTAGATGGTAATAGTCTCTCTCCTCTTTACTCTCTACTAGATGGTAATAGTCTCTCCTCTTTACTCTCTACTAGATGGTAATAGTCTCTCCTCTTTACTCTCTACTAGATGGTAATAGTCTCTCCTCTTTACTCTCTACTAGATGGTAATAGTCTCTCCTCTTTACTCTCTACTAGATGGTAATAGTCTCTCCTCTTTACTCTCTACTAGATGGTAATAGTCTCTCCTCTTTACTCTCTACTAGATGGTAATAGTCTCTCCTCTTTACTCTCTACTAGATGATAATAGTCTCTCCTCTTTACTCTCTACTAGATGGTAATAGTCTCTCCTCTTTACTCTCTACTAGATGATAATAGTCTCTCCTCTTTACTCTCTACTAGATGGTAATAGTCTCTCCTCTTTACTCTCTACTAGATGGTAATAGTCTCTCCTCTTTACTCTCTACTAGATGGTAATAGTCTCTCCTCTTTACTCTCTACTAGATGGTAATAGTCTCTCCTCTTTACTCTCTACTAGATGGTAATAGTCTCTCCTCTTTACTCTCTACTAGATGGTAATAGTCTCTCCTCTTTACTCTCTACTAGATGGTAATAGTATCTCCCTCTTTACTCTCTACTAGATGGTAATAGTCTCTCCTCTTTACTCTCTACTAGATGATAATAGTCTCTCCTCTTTACTCTCTACTAGATGGTAATAGTCTCTCCTCTTTACTCTCTACTAGATGGTAATAGTCTCTCCTCTTTACTCTCTACTAGATGGTAATAGTCTCTCCCTCTTTACTCTCTACTAGATGGTAATAGTCTCTCCTCTTTACTCTCTACTAGATGGTAATAGTCTCTCCTCTTTACTCTCTACTAGATGGTAATAGTCTCTCCTCTTTACTCTCTACTAGATGGTAATAGTCTCTCCTCTTTACTCTCTACTAGATGGTAATAGTCTCTCCTCTTTACTCTCTACTAGATGGTAATAGTCTCTCCTCTTTACTCTCTACTAGATGGTAATAGTCTCTCTCTTTACTCTCTACTAGATGGTAATAGTCTCTCCTCTTTACTCTCTACTAGATGGTAATAGTCTCTCCTCTTTACTCTCTACTAGATGGTAATAGTCTCTCCTCTTTACTCTCTACTAGATGGTAATAGTCTCTCCTCTTTACTCTCTACTAGATGGTAATAGTCTCTCCCTCTTTACTCTCTACTAGATGGTAATAGTCTCTCCTCTTTACTCTCTACTAGATGGTAATAGTCTCTCCTCTTTACTCTCTACTAGATGGTAATAGTCTCTCCTCTTTACTCTCTACTAGATGGTAATAGTCTCTCCTCTTTACTCTCTACTAGATGGTAATAGTCTCTCCTCTTTACTCTCTACTAGATGGTAATAGTCTCTCCTCTTTACTCTCTACTAGATGGTAATAGTCTCTCCTCTTTACTCTCTACTAGATGGTAATAGTCTCTCCTCTTTATTCCCTACTAGATGGTAATAGTCTCTCCTCTTTACTCTCTACTCGATGGTAATAGTCTCTCCTCTTTACTCTCTACTTGATGGTAATAGTCTCTCCTCTTTACTCTCTATTAGATGTTAATAGTCTCTTCTTTACTCTCTACTAGATGGTAATAGTCTCTCCTCTTTACTCTCTACTAGATGAGAGACTATTACCATCTAGTAGAGAGTAAAGAGGAGAGACTATTACCATCTAGTAGAGAGTAAAGAGGAGAAACTATTACCATCTAGTAGAGAGTAAAGAGGGATGAGACTATTACCATCTAGTAGAGAGTAAAGAGGAGAGACTATTACCATCTAGTAGAGTAAAGAGGAGAGACTATTACATCTAGTAGAGAGTAAAGAGGAGAGACTATTACCTATCAAGTAGAGAGAAAGAGAGAGACTATTACCATCTAGTAGAGGAGAGTAAAAGGAGAAACTATTACCATAGAGTAAAGAGACTATTACTCATCTAGGGAGAGAAGAGGAGAGACTATTACCATCTAGTAGAGAGAGGAGAATTATTACCATCTAGTAGAGAGGTAAAGAGGAGAGACTATTACCATCTAGTAGAGAGAAAGAGGAGAGACTATTCCAGGTCTAGTGAGAGTAAAGAGGAGAGACTATTACCATCTAGTAAAGAGTAAAGAGGAGAGACTATTACCATCTAGTAGAGAGTAAGAGGAGAGACTATTACCATCTAGTAGAGAGTAAAGAGGAGAGCTATTACCATCTAGTAGGGAGTAGAAGAGGAGAGACTATTACCATCTAGTAGAGAGTAAAGAGGGGGAGAGACTATTACCATCTAGTAGAGAGTAAAGAGGAGAGACTATTACCATCTAGTAGAGAGTGAAGAGGAGAGACTATTACCACAGTAGAGAGTAAGAGGAGACTATTACCATCAGTAGAAGTGAAGAGGAGAGACTATTACCATCTAGTAGAGATTAAAGAGGAGAGACTATTACCATCTGTAGGGGTAGAGAGGAGAGACTTTACCATCTGTAGAGATAAAGAGGAGAGACTATTACCATCTAGTAGAGATAAAGAGGAGAGACTATTCTCTAAGAGAGAAGAGGAGACTATTACCATCTAGTAGAGATAAAGAGGAGAAACTATTACCATCAAAGTAGAGAGTAAAGAGGAGAGACTATTACCATCTAGTAGAGAGTAAAGAGGAGAAACTATTACCATCTAGTAGAGAGTAAAGAGGAGAGACTATTACCATCTAGTAGAGAATAAAGAGGAGAACTATTACCATCTAGTGAGAGAAGGAGAGACTATTACCATCTAGTAAGAGTAAGAGGAGAGACTATTACCATCTAGTAGAGAGTAAAGAGGAGACTATTACCATCTAGTAGAGAGTAAAAGGAGAGACTATTACCATCTAGTAGATAAAGAGGAGAGACTATTACCATCTAGTAGAGAGTAAAGAAGGAGAGACTATTACCATCTAGTAGAGAGTAAAGAGGAGAGCTATTACCATCTAGTAGAAGTAAAGAGAGAGACTATTACCATCTAGTAAGAGTAAGAGGAGAGACTATTACCATCTAGTAGAGAGTAGAGGGAGACTATTACCATCTAGTAGAGTAAAGAGGAGAACTATTACCATCTAGTAGAAGTAAAGAGGAGAGACTATTACCATCTAGTAAGAGTAAAGAGGGAGAAACTATTACCATCAAGTAGAGAGTAAAGAGGGTAGAGACTATTACCATCTAGTAGAGATAAAGAGGAGAGACTATTACCATCTAGTAGAAGTAAAGAGGAGAGACTATTACCATCTAGTAGAGAGTAAAGAGGAGAGACTATTACCATCTAGTAGAGAGTAAAGAGGAGAACTATTACCATCTAGTAGAGAGAAAAGAGGAGAGACTATTACCATCTAGTAGAGAGTAAAGAGGAGAGACTATTACCATCTGTAGAGAGTAAATGAGGAGAGACTATTACCATCTAGTAGAGAGTAAAGAGGGAGAGACTATTACCATCTAGTAGAGAGTAAAAGAGGGAGAGACTATTACCATCTAGTAGGAGTAGAGGGGAGAGACTATTACCATCTAGTAGAGAGTAAAGAGGAGAGACTATTACCATCTAGTGAGAGTAAAGAGGGAGAGACTATTACCATCTAGTAGAGAGTAAAGAGGGAGACTATTACCATCTAGTAGAGAAAGAGGAGGACTATTCCATCTAGTAGAGAGTAAAGAGGAGAGACTATTACCATCTAGTAGAG
>NW_025534178.1:95000-102500 GCF_020615455.1 Coregonus clupeaformis | reverse complement strand
GAGAGAGAGAGAGAGAGAGAGAGAGAGAGAGAGAGAGAGAGAGAGAGAGAGAGAGAGAGAGAGAGAGAGAGAGAGAGAGAGAGAGAGAGAGAGAGAACAAGTCAGAGAGAGAGAGAGAGAGAGAGAGAGAGAGAGAGAGAGAGAGAGAGAGAGAGAGAGAGAGAGAGAGAGAGAGAGAGAGAGACAGAGGAGAGAGAAGAGAGACAGAGAGAGAGAGAGAGGAGAGACAGAGAGACAGAGAGAGAGAGAGACAGAGAGACAGAGAGAGAGAGAGAGAGAGACAGAGAGAGAGAGAGAGAGAGAGAGAGAGAGAGAGAGAGAGAGAGAGAGAGAGAGAGAGAGAGAGAGAGAGAGAATAGTTCTCCTTTAGAGGGTTGGGGCCTTTGCTATCCCTTCCCCCAAACCCCTTTACCCCAGGAACATGTACCCCTGTTCCCCTGTTCCCCTGTTCCCCTGTTCCCCTGTACCCCTGTTCCCCTGTTCCCCTGTTCCCCCATCCCCTTTACAGGCTGGTATATTCCTGAGGTTCTTGGTTCTGTAATGGAACACTTAGCATTTGATCCAAAGCCCATAAAACAGGTCCGCTCCTTCTAACGACTCCCAAAAGAGGTTCCTAACGCAGGCTAGAAGAGACTAACACTAGTGCGTACGGCCCAGTACATCACTGGGGCAAAGCTCCCTGCCATCCAGGACCTCTATACCAGGCGGTGTCAGAGGAAGGCCCTCAAAATTGTCAAAGACTCCAGCCACCCTAGTCATAGACTGTTCTCTCTGCTACCGCACGGCAAGCGGTACCGGAGTGCCAATTCTAGGTCCAAAAGACTTCTCAACAGCTTCTACCCCCAAGCCATAAGACTCCTGAACAGCTAATCATGGCTACCCGGACTATTTGCACTGCCCCCCCCACCCCATCCTTTTACGCTGCTGCTACTCTGTTAAGTATTTATGCATAGTCACTTTAACTCTACCCACATGTACATATTACCTCAACTACCTCAACTAGCCGGTGCCCCCGCACATTGACTCTGCAACGGTACCCCCCATATAGCCTCCCTACTGTCACTTTATTTTACTGTATATATAGCCTCCCTACTGTCACTTTATTTGACTTCTGCTCTTTTTCTCAACACTTTTTTGTTGTTGTTTTATTCTTACTTTTTTGTTTAAAATAAATGCACTGTTGGTTAAGGGCTGTAAGTAAGCATTTCACTGTAATGTCTGCACCTGTTGTATTCGGCGCATGTGACCAATAAATTTGATTTGATTTGATTTGACTAACACTACATGGAAAAGAGGATCCTAATGCAGGCTAGAAGAGACATGAAGAGGATAATTTACTGGCCCCTTAAAGACAGTCTGAACAAGATCAATAACCCCGTGTTGGTATATATGTGACTATATCATCAAGCAGGCCTATTGGTCCAACCATAGACTTGAAGCTAAAGGCCTGCCTACCGTGGAGAGGATGTGGTTGGTGGGAATAGAGATACCAATGGCTGTCGTCTAAATAAAGCAACTATATATACTGAACCAGAAATATAAACGCAACATGTAAAGTGTTGGTCCCATGTTTCATGAGCTGAAATAAAAGATTTCCGAAATGTTCCATACGCACAAAAAGCTTATTTCTCTCAGATTTGGTGCACAAATTTGTTTACATCCCTGTTAGTGAGCATTTCTTCTTTGTCAAGATAATCCATCCGTCAAGAAGCTGATTAAACAGCACCTTCTGCACCTTGTGCTCGGGACAATAAAAGGCCACTCTAAAATGTGCAGTTTTGTCTCAAAACACAATGCCACAGATGTCTCAAGTTTTAAGGGAGTGTGCAATTGGCATGCTGACTGCAGGAATGTCCACCAGAGCTGTTGACAGAGAATGTAAATTCATTTCTCTACGATAAACTGCCTTTTTGGCAGTACGTCCAACCGGCCTCATAACCGCAGGCCACGTGTAACCACGCCAGCCCAGGACCTCCCCAGACCACGTGTAACCACGCCAGCCCAGGACCTCCCCAGACCACGTGTCACCACGCCAGCCCAGGACCTCCACATCCGGCTTCTTCACCTGAGGGAGGTGGGGGGGGGGGCTGAGGAGCATTTCTGTCTGTAATAAAGGCATTTTGTGGGTGGGTCTGGCTGCCAAGTGGGTGGGCCAATGCCCTCCAACGCCCACCAATGGCTGCACCCCTGGCCAGTCATGTGAAATCCGTAAATTAAGACCTAATGCATTTATTTAAATTGACTGATTTCCTTCTATGAACTGTAACTCAGTAAAATCGTTAGAAATTGTTGCATATTGCGTTCATATTTTTGTTCACTGTATATATAAAATATAAATTGCCCTGTCTGAGAATCTCATTTACTGATGAAAAGAAAGTTCAAGGTGCAATTATCTTATATTTTGAGTGACTCAGGACTGACAAATATCTTTGCAGTATCTACAATGGAATGGAATTGAATTTGAAAGCAGCATTTCTAGGATCTCAAACATCCTTTCGGAGTAAACCTAGGTTATCTGAACTGAATTGTAAATGACATGCATGAGTATCTGTCTGTTTAGGAGTCAGGGGTCCCTGTACAGCCGATGTACAACACATTTGAAACCAAACTTTTATGATAGCGTAGTGGAGACTGCACAATGGTTGAACACATTTTTGTGCAGACAAACTCTGTTGTATCACAAATAAATATCAGTTGTATCACAACCTGTGTTTAAAATGCATTGTACCTACATCAGTTGTACAAGCTGTGTGTTTACGGGGCCAGAGGGATATTAGACGTTCATATGTGTGAGTATCTGTTCAGTTCAGGGGTCACCCACAGAGCAGCAGGGTAATCTGAGAGGAATGCTGCTTGAACCCCCACATGATCTGATGTGATCTGGAGGCTGCTCTGATTTGAACAATATGGACTGAGAGGGGGAGGGAGAAAGATAGGGAGGAGGGGAGATAGAGAGAGGGGGAGGGGGAGTGACAGAGAGACAGAGAGAGGGGAGGGGGAGGGGGAGGGGGAGAGACAGAGAGAGAGAGAGAGAGAGAGAGAGAGAGAGAGAGAGAGAGGGGGAGGGGGAGAGACAGAGACACAGTGAGAGGGGGAGGGGGAGCGAGAGGACGGAGGAGAGAGAGAGATGTTGGAGGGGAGATAGATAGAGAGAGTGAGGGGGGAGGGAGAGACAGAGAGACATAGAGAGGGGGAGAGAGAGGGGGGAGGGGGAGAGACAGAGAGACAGAGAGAGGGGGAGGGAGAGACAGAGAGAGGAGAGAGAGAGAGGGGAGTGAGAGGGGGATAGAGAGAGAGAGGGGCAGAGAGAGAGGGGGAGAGAGAGGGGGAGAGAGGAGAGAGAGAGGGGGGAGAGAGAGAGAGGGGGATAGAGAGAGGGGGTGAGGGAGAGAGAGAGGGGAGAGAGAGAGCGATGGGGAGAGTGTCACGAGTTACAAAGCCAGAACCCAGAAGCAGACCAGGACAAGGTAAGTTGAAACGAAGGTGAGTGTTTATTTACAAGTTCAAGAGTGATGCTGAATAATCCAGGGAACAGAGCGGGCGGCGTTGATTAGTTGTTGGGGGTGCAGTGGTTGATCCAATCATGGCTCGGGCAGCCGCCGACCACCAGGCAGAGGTTGGATGAAGGTTCCGGACAGTGACTGCAGATGGAACAAAACGGAGGTAAGTAAACAACAAATCAACAAGGTGCAAAACAACAAAACTAACGCTAGAAGCTCTCACGACTGATACTCTGGTAAACCTACTGTTCATGGCTAACGATCCGGCAGGGAATGGATGTTAGGCCAGAGCCTAAGAAGGGTGATGATCAGGACCAGGTGTGCAGATTGCTGATGGGATGCAGGTGCGGAAATCAAGAGAGCTCCCCGGAGCGTTCCAGAACCCTCGGGAAACTGGAGATCACGAGCAGAAAAACTAGTCCACAGACAGGACCCGACTCAGACTGCCGGGATCGTTAGCAGTACCCCCCCTCCGAAACGCCACCGGGCGGACTCCCCGGAGCGCCAGGATGGAGGCGGTAGAAGTCACGGATGAGGTCAGCATCTAGGATCTGTCGCGCGGAATCCAACTCCTCTCTTCAGGACCATACCCCTCCCAGTCCACGAGATACTGGGAAACCCCGGCCCCGCCGTCTGGAATCCATGATGCGTCGCACCGTGTAGGCAGGACCACCTCCGATCATCCGAGGAGGAGGAGGAGGAGGCGGAGGAGGCAACAGAGGACTGAGGAAAAGCAGGCTTGAGGCAGGAGACATGAAAGGTGGGATGGACTCTGAGCGTCCTCGGGAGTTTGAGTCGAACTGCCACCGGATTGATCACCTTCTCCACCACAAACGGACCAATGAACTCGGTAACAACTTCCTAGACTCAGTCCGTAGAGGAAGATCCCGTGTGGCCAACCAGACCCTATCTCCGATGGTATAGGTGGGAGCGGGGATCCGCGACGATTCGCCTGGAGCTGATACCGGTCCGAAACTCTAAGGAGTGCCTTTCTGGCCCGATGCCAGGTCCGGTGGCAACGACGAATATGGGCCTGAACAGAAGGCACTGAGAGCTCCCTTCTCCTGAGAAGGGAACAAGGGAGGTTGGTAGCCATACAGGCACTGGAAGGGAGACATCCCAGTGGCAGATGTAGGGAGAGTATTGTGGGCATACTCAACCCAAGGCAACTGAGAGACCCAGGAGGTGGGGTTGGAAGAGGCCAGGCAGCGTAGCGTGGATTCCATCTTCTGGTTGGCTCTCTCCGCCTGACCATTAGATTGGGGGTGAAAACCAGATGTGAGACTGACTGTAGCTCCAATGGCCAAACAGAAGGACTTCCAGACAGCAGAGGTAAACTGAGGGCCACGGTCGGAAACGATATCACTGGGCAAACCGTGGACCCTGAAAACCTCCCCTAACCAGGATCTCGGACGTCTCCGAGGCAGAGGGAAGCTTGGCAATTGGCACAAAGTGGGCGAACTTGCTGAATCTGTCCACGATAGTCAGAACGACCGTGTTCCCCTCAGAAGCGGGCAACCCAGTGACAAAGTCCAGGGCCAGATGCGACCATGGTCGCCGGGAATAGGAAGGGGGTGAAGTAGTCCAGAGCTGGGCCGATTGGTACTCTTATTCTGCGCACACACTGGACAGGCAGCAACATAACCCCCGAGTATCCTCGGCCATGGCAGGCCACCAAAACGTCTGCGAAGAAGCGCCATCGTCCGAGCCACGCCAGGGTGACAAGCCATCTTGCTGGCGTGGGACCATTTGAGGACCGCAGGACGAACCGACTCAGGCACAAACAACCGACCGGGTGGACCGTTACCGGGACCGGGCTGCGTCCGAAGGGCCGCCATCACCTCCTCCTCAATCTTCCACCTAACAGCTCCCACGACGCAGTTCCGGGGAGAATTGTCTCGGTCTTGGACCCACTCTCCTCCGTCTTGGAGAACATCCGAGACAAGGCGTCCGCCTTGCCGTTCTTAGATCCAGGTCGGAACGTCAGGGAAAAATTGAATCGTCCGAAAAACAACGACCACCTGGCCTGACGGGAGTTGAGACGTCCTAGCCCGATTGCACGTAAGCAAGATTCTTGTGGTCAGTCCAGACAATAAACGGTTGCTCCGCCCCCTCAACCAGTGGCGCCACTCCTCCAAGGCAAGTTTCACCGCGAGAAGCTCCCGGTTACCCACATCGTAATTCCTCTCCGCAGGCGAAAGGCGACGAGAGTAGTAGGCGCAGGGGATGGAGTTTACTGTCCGTGGAGCATCGCTGCGACAGGATGGCGCCAACTCCCACATCAGACGCGTCCCACTTCAACGACGAACTGACGGGCCGTGTCCGGTTGAGAGAGAATCGGTGCGTTGGTGAATCGCCTCTTCAAATCCAGAAACGCTCGATCCGCCTCCGGATTCCACTTGAAGGTCCTGATACTGGAAGTCAAGGCAGTTAACGGAGCGGCCACACGGCTGTAATCACGGATGAATCTGCGGTAGAAATTCGCAAACCCCAAAATCTCTGGAGCTGCAATCTCGCACCGGGCTGGGCCCATTCCAGAACCGCTCTAACCTTCTCCTGGTCCATCCTAATCTCTCCCTGGAGATGATGTACCCGAGAAAGGATGTCGTGTGGGCGTGAAACTCGCACTTCTCGGCCTTCACGAACAGGCGATTCTCCAACAATCGCTGCAGAACCACTGCCGGACATGCTGGACGTGGCCGGAAGGTTCCTTCGAGAAGATCAGAATGTCATCCAGATAAACAAACACAAAGAGACCGATCATATCTCTCAGGACGTCGTTCACCATACTCTGGAATACCGCTGGAGCATTGGTCAGTCCAAACGGCATCACCTGATACTCGAGTGACCCATCGGTGTATTGAAACCCGTCAACCACTCGTCTCCCTCTCTGATCCGGACCATGTGATACGCATTGCGTAGGTCTAGCTTGGTGAACACCGTAGCACCCTGTAAGGAGTCGAAGGCAGAACTCATCAAGGGCAGGGGATACTTGTTCTTGACCGTGATGTCATTCAACCCCGATAATCAATACACGGTCGAAGAGAGCCATCCTTCTTACCCACAAAGAAGAATCCTGCCCCCAGGGGTGATGACGAGGGACGAACGAGACCAGCAGCTAGGGACTCCTTGATGTAGGTCTCAAAGCCTCACGTTCAGGGCGTGGAGATACTGTATAACCTTCCCTTGGGGTAGACAGCTCCAGGGAACAGGTTGATGGCACAATCATATGGTCGGGTGGGGAGGGGAGTGACAGAGCCTTCTGCTTACTGAACACTTCCCCAAATCGTGATATGTCTCGGGAACCAGGGACAAATCTGGGGTTTAGCCTCAATCACCTGACTGGGAACCGAATGGGGACAGGCAGTCTTGAGACAGTTAGCATGACAATCAAGGCTCCAACTCGTTACCTTGCCCGTCACCCAATCGAACGTGGGATTGTGTTCCTTCAGCAAGGGGTATCCAAGGACCAGAGGAACATGGGAAGACGGCAGAATGAAGAATGAAATCATCTCCGAATGATTCCCCGACAACAGCATCTTAACCGGTTCAGTCCTCATCGTGATACGTGCCAGCCTACTGCCGTTCAGAGTGGTCGCTTCAATGGCTTCCGGCAATTGCTCCTTGGAAAGCCCCAGCTGTTCCACCAACTCGGCATCAAGAAAGCTTCCATCGGCACCTGAATCGATAAAGCGTTAATCGCTAAGCTCTGATTCCTGTTCACAAGGGTAGCCGAAACGGGTCTGACAGAGGTATTGAGAGGTCGAAACTGGCTCGCTAAAAGTCCTCCCAACTTTAGCGGAGCCGCGCAGTTTGGACGACCGCCGGGAACAGGTGGCGAGGCAATGTCCCGAACCACCACAGTAGAGGCAACAGTTAGTCCTACGTCTGAGTTGGCGTTCCTCCTTGGTTAACCCGTACCGCCCTACTTGCATTGGTTCCGAATCGGGAGACAGGACCTCTCCACTAATCCTGTGTGGTGGACGATGATCGACGTATT